>NC_141821.1:13143951-13443951 GCF_982586985.1 Callionymus lyra
TTTAAAAAGAATGACATTTTTGTGTAAAACTACTCCATCCAGCAGACCTTTCTCACCTTAAATCACAGGAAAACTTCAACAAATACACATCAGACCGGTCAACTTTAAATTAGTTTGCACTCAAAAACATAATGTTACTAAAGATAGATGCACATTCAATGCAAACGTATAAGCTTTATATAGACAAAACAATAAAAAAAAGTATTTCAAAACAAAAGGTACCTACTTCTGCTGAGATTAGTGTGATTTACGATCCATTCAAAATCTCACAATTTGAGAATACTGCTACTTAAAATAGCGTTTGTCGACTCTATGCTTTCACATCCATGAACATAGACAAGTATTTTCAGTTATCATGACTATTTATTGGGTTATAGTTCACTCTGGTGCACAAGCAGGACCCTCCTTCATTCCACCGGGGCATGGCTGAACAGATATAAAACCGACTCGCCGTTGTGCGTCCGCCGTATGGCCTCTGAGAGGATCATGGCGATGTCAATGACTTTTATTTTGGGACAACATTTGATTTTCTCTCCCTGTGGAATGGTATTGGTGACGACCACCGCTTCGAAGCCTGCGCTGTTGAGTCGTCCCACGGCCGGACCGGAGAAGATGCCGTGTATGACGACGGCGTAGACTTTGGAGGCGCCGGCCGACACCAGCTTTTCGGCGGCCAGGCAGATGGTTTCGCAGGTGTCCGCCATATCGTCGACCAGGACGGCCGCTCGGCCCCTCACGTCTCCCACCAGGACCATGCGATGCTCCTCGCTCGTCTTCTTTATTTCCTTATGAATAAGAGCGAAGTCTACGTTCAACCGGTCGGCTATGGAGGTCGCCCTCTTCGCCCCCCCCGCGTGAGGCGACACTATGACGCACTTCTCCCAGTCGGGGATGTTCACCATGACCCACCTCAGCACGGAAGGCTCGGCGTAGAGGTTATCCACGGGGATGTCGAAAAAGCCCTGAATCTGCGAGGCGTGCAGGTCCATGGTCATGATGTGGTCCGCCCCGGACACCGACAACATGTTGGCCACCAACTTGGCGGCGATGGGAGTCCGGCTCTTTTCTTTCTTGTCCTGCCGGGCGTACGGGAAGCAGGGTATGACCGCCGTGACCCGGGAGGCCGAGGCGTTCTTGCAGGCGTTGATCATGATCAGGAGCTCCATCAGGTTGTCGTTGACCTCTCCGCAGCCGCTCTGGACGATGAAGACGTCCTCGCCCCGAACGCTCTCGCCGATCTCCAGGCACGTCTCTCCGTTGCTGAACTTCTTGCTCACGACCTTCCCGAGCTGAAGCCCGAGGCGGTCGGCGATCTTCTGGGACAACTCTGGGTTTGAGCTTCCGCTGAACACCTTGATATTCGGCATCTTTCGCAGCCGTTACCCGATCTTTCCATTTAAGTCAACATTGATATGACTTCATGATGCAGAGAAAAATGACTTGACAAATGTTTCCATGGAGGAAGTTACGTGAAATTACTTTATTCGGCAACAAAAGCTATAATGAGGAATCTTGCTAGCATGCACATACTTATATATCATCAAAGTGAGGTAATATGGTCACTCTTTTCTTTATGACAACGTGTTGCTCCTAAGAAACACCTAATTTTCCGCTTCCTCTGTGTTTGATGATCTACTGACTCCTTCAAGAAACATCTCAATAACTTTTTATTTGTGCCCATTTTGTTTTTACTAATTGTCTTATGTTGTCTTGTTGTCTTGGCCTTTTACAGTTTTTTAATTTGTAGGTATTTTTAAATGTGTATTGCTTTTGATTGTTCAAGTAAGTAAGTAGGTAATTAAGTAAGTAATTGTTATTTCTAGAGTGCCTTTCTAGACCAGGGTCACAAAGCACTTAAACAATCAAAAACAATACACAGTTAAAATATATACTTTAAAATAGGGGAGGACAATTATAATTCTTCAAGGGCCACATTCAATTCTGTGAAAATCAAGGAAAAGCCTGCACAAATAAAAAAGTCTTCAGATGTTTCTTGAAGGAGTCAGTAGATCCATCAAACACAGAGGGAGAGGAAGATCGTTCCAAAGCTTAGGAGCAGTCTGGAAGGATTTCCCTCCTCTGGTCCTGAACCGTGTTCAGGAACCATCAGTAGATTCTGATCCACAGACCTCAGAGCCCGAGCTGGGTTGTAAGGCTGGATCAGATCACTGATGGAAGGAGGAGCCTGACCATGAATAGATCTGAAAGTAAGAACAAGAATTTTAATGTTGATCCTGAAAGAAACTGGCAGCCAATGCAAAGTTTTAAAGATTGGGGAAATGTGAGTTCTTCTACTGGAGCAGGTCAAAATTCGCGCAGCAGAGTTTTCTTTTAACTACAGGTGAGACAGCTTTTTTTGACCCTGTTCTAGAAAGGCACTTTACAATTAACAATTACTTACTTACTTATGGAAGCAGGTTCTTTTTATGGTTTCGTCATTGAAGTAGATAAATTTGGATAGATTTAAATGTGGACTGGTATTGATTGTATCCAGGTACAGGATGTACTTCGGAGGATTCGTCCAGGGAAGGCTGCTGGTCCTGATAAGGTGTCTGCTCGATTGCTAAAGACCTGCGCTGCTGAACTAGCTGAGCCGCTCCAGCATGTCCTCAACCTCAGTCTACGGCTGGGGAAAGTACCAACTCTGTGGAAGACTTCCTGTATCGTTCCAGTCCCTAAAAAGATCCGACCGAGCGAGCTGAACGATTACAGACCGGTGGCACTGACTTCGCAGGTGATGAAGACACTGGAGCGGCTGGTCCTCAAACATCTCAGGCCACAAGTCCAGCACATGCAAGACCCCCTGCAGTTTGCCTACCAGCCAGCAGTTGGTGTGGAAGATGCCATCCTTCACCTCCTGCATCGGACCTACTCCCACTTGGATAAAGGAAGCGGTTCAGTGAGAATCCTGTTCCTGGACTTTTCTAGTGCCTTCAACACTATCCAACCCACTCTGCTGCAGGACAAACTGACTAAGATGCATGTGGACCCTGGTCTGGTCTCCTGGATTACGGACTATCTTACTGATCGACCACAGTATGTCAGGCTGAAGGACATCAAGTCTGACACTGTGGTGTGCAGTACAGGAGCACCTCAGGGGTCAGTACTGGCCCCTCTCCTCTTCACCATCTACACTTCAGACTTCTGCTACAACTCAAAGCTGAGTCTCGTCCAGAAGTATGCTGACGACACTGCCATTGTTGGATGCATCAGGGACAACAGCGAAGACGAGTATAGGAGTCTGATACATGACCTTGTGGACTGGAGTGAGAGGAACCACTTGCAGCTGAACACCTCAAAGACCAAGGAGCTGGTCTTGGACTTCGGGAGGTCCAGGACAAAGCCACATCCAGTGTCCATCAGAGGCGACGAGGTGGAGATAGTGGACAGTAAACTGGACTGGTCCTGCAATACAGACCATGTATATAAGAAGGTTCAGAGTAGACTGTACTTTCTGAGGAGGCTTCGATCATTTAACATCTGCAAGAAGCTCCTCTTCATGTTCTACCAGTCTGTGGTGGCCAGTGTCATGTTCTATGCTGTGGTGTGTTGGGGTGGAAATGTGTCCAAGAGGAGTGTCAACAGGCTGGACAGGTTGATCAGGAGGGCTGGCTCTGTGGTTGGAATGAAGCTGGACTCACTGGTGACAGATGCTGAGAGGAGATCATTGAACAAACTACTGTCCATCATGGATGATGACAGTCATCCTCTGAGCACTGTCATCAGTGAGCAGAGAAGCAGAATGAGTGCACAAATGCTCCTACCCAGGTGCAAAACAAATAGACTCAGGGACTCATTCATCCCTCGGGCTATTAAATTGTACAATTCTGAGTTCGGGGGCAGGAGTGGAGTGAGAGTATCTTGATGTTCTGTTCTATGTTAGTCTTTGTATCCTTTGTCTTTGTTGTTTTTCTTTGACCTATGTTCTTTGTCTTTATCTTTAGACTTAGATTGTGTCATCTTTTTCTTTCTCTTTATGTTCTTCTTCTTATTTTATTTTTTATGTATTATTTTTTATTGTTTATGAAAAATTGCTGGCTATTGGTAAAAAACAATTTCCCGAAGGAGACCTCCTGAGGGATCAATAAAGTTTTACCTTACCTTACCTTACCTTATTGGCTAATATAATCTTCTTGACCGTACATAAGAATAGCCAGTCAATTAAATAACTTAATTACATTTTCAAACAAAATGTGATGTTCATTTCCATTTAGATCTTTAGAGAAAAATGAAGCCTCTGATTTTTGCAAAATAAACCGTCAACGGCTAGAAACAAAAATAATAAGCCAATAAAAAATAACTATTTCACCACAAGACACTGAAACCATCTGTGAAAAAGCTGATATTTAAATGCACTATTGTTTTCTGAAAAGCTAGTTAGTTTTTTGGTTAAACCAGTATTGAATAGGTCTTTAAAAGAACAGGACTAGGACAATAGCCTGTTAAATGGCAAAACTTGATGCACTATATAGTCTTCATTTACCATGATATTGACATTTGTTGCTCTTTCAATTTGTTTTTATTTCATTTTCGGCTCAACTTTAGGTATTTAAACCCCTTACCGGCCAACCAAAAAATGAATAATACCACGTATGAAGTAAATTAATATCCTTTTTGCTGATAAATTCATAATCTAAGTTTTAAATGCTAGCCACACTGATAATATGAGACCCAGAAGCGTTTGGGGCTTCACAAGAACAATAGGTGACTATAATACAGGAAGAAGTTTTTACATAAATCAAGTGAGGGAGAATGTGCCTGTGCCTAAAGGGAAGGAAGGATTTCAATGATGTCATTCTGTGACTGGGCGGAAAGAGAAACTTCCTAAGTGGATACGTATTCTTTAGGTGTAATGTTTTGGGTTAAATGGGACAAATGGAAGTGCTGTGAGTATTTGTAGATAGTAGAATACTGTATCTTACTAAGTGGAGATATATTCTTGAATTTTATTTAGGTTAAAGGGGTAAAATTAAAGACTGAGTATTAATAGATAGAGAATATTTCATCTTTCTAAGTGGAGACGTGTTCTTTAGGTCATCATGTTTTAGGTCAGAGTATAGAGTATTTCATCTGCCATTTGACTGTACAATTGGTGGATCTTCTCCATACTTATACACACAGGAAGTGTTCTATCGACACCGTTATAAGGCACTTATAGGGAAACTAATGTGTTTACTTATGTGTATCTTAAATAGATCTTGGACCTCTATTGTACTCATCAGTATGTGTTTGTACAAAACTCTCTTTTCATTGAAATATTAGAAAAGTGCTTAAGCACCTCTCACTGAAAACACTTTCTCACATTTTTCTGGAGATGAAAGCTTGTTTAACCCAACAACGCCCACTCTGCTGTGATCGGTCAAGCATCGATGTTCGTCACCGTGCGTCATCAATCCGGGAAGTCTCCGCCTCCAAGGGACTCGTTGAATAAACAAAGCGGGCCGTGATTACAGCTTGCTAGAGGAGGAGTGACGCCATTGTTATGTCATAATGGCCTGTGCTTTCGTAACCTCTCGTTTGCCGGGATTTCAAAAGTAGTAACTTCAACTTTGCAACATGGTCATGATGAGGGAATTACTGCATATTAGAGAGCAAGACTTGAACATTTAAAATATGTCCGTGAGTCAGAAGAGTTGAGTTTTTGAGTAATTTCTTTCTTCTTTATTCTATCTCTAACAGAGGCTTTTAGGAATGATAGCTTAACGGATCTAAATTGGAGGAACATATTTTTAAGTAGATTTTTAGGATTTCTCTGTAATGATACAGGGAAGAGACAACTACGTTTTTCGCGGTTTTCCAAATGACCATTTAGATTCACAAATCATTCAACAATCTCTGTGTGGAAAAAAAAAGGAGTTGACAATGCTCTGCTATTCTAAAGTTCCATCTGTACTTTGAGACGATTTGATGATTGTGTCTTTTATGATGTTACACTGCTGGTCCTCATGTATGGCCATGTTTAAGCCTTATTTTCTTGAATGACTGTAGAGACAAGAATGTGTTGATATATATTCAATTCTGAGAAATTGCTTAGAATTCCAGGTGGTCATGTGAAGGGCGTTTCAATTCAACCATCCAAAGTGATGCGAAATGAGCTCCTTGGCTGTGGTATGAGCCGTCTCTGTGCTTTCCTAGTTTCTCTATTTGCCCGTCCTCCAGCTCTGGAAAAAAGGAGTTTTGGAAAAAATGTTTGGAAATGAATGAGCTGGCATTTTATTTGGGTCGTACTCTGCCTCTACATGATCCTCATCCTGGTCCTGATCACATAACTAACCTTTATTTATTCATCGTTCTTGTCTAGAGAGTTCCGCGTTAACCCAGATGCAGAGTTAAAACAGAGAGGAGGACGTTGACGACACGTTGTATTTGTCGTGGGCGCACATTTGTACCACTAAACGCTCTCCAATAATCTGGCCTCGTCACACAGCGGAGAGCTAGAAAATCAGACCTGTGCCATGTCAGATTATACGCTCTAGCATCACGTGCATTGTAGCGACCTATGATCGCGATGATGCCCTTCACCCTCTCTTCTTTTGATCACAAACACCTTTTTCATAACTCTGGATGACGATTGTCTCACATGTCATGAACACATCTCAGTAGATTAGACTGCTCCTCAAGATTCGTCTTTGTTGACACTGACCTCGCCTAATCCCCTTTAATCCTGTTGCGATTTAGCATGTGCAACCATTTGCTCTGTCACCGTCGAGTTGATCTGTAATGGAAGATCAAATTAAAAGGAATATAACGCATCCAGAATTCCTCTGCTGTCACAGCCAGATCCTTATATGTGCAGCAAACATTATTTAGCAACTGAATATTAAAGCTAGTAAAAAACATAATGAAGTGAGTGAAAAGTGTTTTTTATTATTTAAAATAATCCAATGACATAATTTGTAATTTGGACATAATTACGACAGCAAAAAATTAATGTTTAAAAATAAATGCGTAAATTATACCTTAAATAAAGTAGATCTTGTTGAAGGACAACATAATTATAATGGTTTTATGTGGATCAGTTAATATGTGTCTTTATAGGCACCAAGTCGTAGAATTACCCTCTTGTTTATCTCTTTAAATTTAATTGTTAAATTTTAAATTAGTGTTGGAACTCCCTCCCCCCTTTTCTAAACTAGTGTGTATTGTTGTGATTAAATGTATCATACTTTTTTTCCCCCTGTTCTTATTATTTTTTTTTTTTTATCATATTATTATTAATTTATTATAATATATATAAATATATATATAGGAGTGTATGTTGTATGTTCTCCACGTGTTGCGTGGGTTTACTCTGGGCACGCCGGTTTCCTCCCACAGTCCAAAAACATACAGAGGTTAATTGAGAACTTTGGGAAATTGTCCATAGGTATGAGTGTGTGTGTGTGAATGGTTGTCTGTCTTTGTGTGTGTGCCCTGTGACAGACTGGCATCCTGTCCAGGGTGTCCCCTGCCTCTCGCCCTATGACTCTGAGATAGTCTTCAGTCTCCCTGCGACCCTGGGATAAAGCGGTTGTCAATGAATGAATGAGGATATCCATCCATCCATCCATCCATCCATCCATCCATCCATCCATCCATCCATCATCCATCCATCCATCCATCCATCTATATATATCTATATATGTATATATATATGCATATATATATATTGGAAAACATGTAATACATGTAATGTTAATCCTGTAATACCATACCAGAGTTGATCAGAGCTACTGAGCAATGTACACCTTCAACCAACACACACACACACATATATTTACATATATATATATATATATATATATATATATATATATATATATATATATATATATATATATATAAATGTGTCTTTGTTATTACCTTTTGTATCATGTTGGTCTATCATTACAACATTTTTATGGTATGATTATTATCTATGTATTGTTGTGTGTGTTATTATTTTTGTCATATGCCTATTGTATGTCTTAATATAATATTTTAATTTGAATAATTTATTTGTAAACTCCTTGATAACCTTTTTTTTTCTTCTTCCTAAATGTTGGAAAGAAGCTCTTATCTTAATCATGGCTTATATATTCCCCCCTGAGTGGGAAAATTCCGAGCTGGCGGCGCGCTCCGTGAACGCAGCACGTCAGCGGATGTGCTAGCAACATTCTCCAGTTCAATCATGTCGCTCCGTGACCAGACATCTTTCCCTCTCCGAGCTCAGCCACACTTTTGATCCAAACACCAACAGCCACGACAACAACCATGTTCTCCACAGGACACCCTCGCTCCACACTCGCCGTGTAAAAAAGGTGCGACAAGGGCGTGTGTAACGGGGGCCAGTTCAATACTTTTTGCGCCAGGTTTTTCTCTCCTGAGGAGGAGGAGGAGGAGGAGGAACTGCCGGCTTCCAGAAAAAAAAGGGATTTAACTCTTATCTCCGTCCGCCATGGGGAACTCGACCTCTTGCTGCGTGTCCTCGAGCCCGAAGCAACGGAGGAGCAACAACCACTCCCGGCTGGAGCAGCAGCAGCAGCAGCAGCAGCAGTGCCGGCCGGAGCCGGAGCTGTGCCGGGAGGACACGGGCTGCAACCTCCAGCACATCAGCGACAGGGAGAACCTCGACGGTATGTTTTCTTCCATTGTAACGATTTAAATCCTGTGAGTACCGTTCCAGAGTTGAACCAGGAGCAATGGACACCTTCCACCAACAACTTTAACTCTGGGAAAAAAAAGGCTCCATAAAATGACATCTCTCTCTGGGGCAGATGATAGGAAAACCATCTGTGGTGGATTTGTTTGGTCAACAAAACAGAGCGATTAGAAAATGGAAGAATACGAGAAATCTAAATAAATGTACTTGAATTGGCAATAACTATACGATACATTGGAATACTGTAGTAACAAGGTAGTATTGATCGAGTACTTGACTCTGGTGTTACACACCACATGACTCTTGACTAAGTCCTAACTGCTTTAAATTTGGTTTTGGAAAACTCAAATGTGTCCAAACATCAGCTGCTGGAGATGACTGTATCCTCTCGTCCTTAGTCATCAGCAGACTTAAGTAATCAGCTTCAGAAGTTTGTTTACAAGACAATAAGTTAACAAACACAGTAAATACTTTCATGTGAATTGTGAGTGTGCGTGAATGGTTGTCTGTCTTTGTGTGTCCTGCGACCAACTGGCGTCCTGTCCAGGGTGTCCCTTGCTTCTCACCCTATGATACTGGGATAGGCTCCAGTCTCCCCGGGATAAAGCGGTTTTCAATGGATGAGAATATATATATTGGAGAACATGTAATACATGTAATGTTAATCCTCAAATGTGTCCAAACATCATGCTTTAAAGCGGCTGGAGATGACTGTATCCTCTCGTCCTTAGTCATCAGCAGACTTAAGTAATCAGCTGCAAAGGACGTAATGGTTATTTCAGAATACTGTAGTAACAAGGTAGTATTGATCGAGTACTTGACTCTGGTGTTTCACACCACATGACTCTTGACTAAAGTCCTAACTGCTTTAATTTGGTTTGGAAAACTCAAATGTGTCCAAACATCAGCTGCTGGAGATGACTGTATCCTCTCGTCCTTAGTCATCAGCAGACTTAAGTAATCAGCTTCAGAAGTTTGTTTACAAGACATAAGTTAACAAACACAGTAAATACTTTCATGTGAATTGTGAGTGTGCGTGAATGGTTGTCTGTCTTTGTTTGTCCTGCGACCGACTGGCGTCCTGTCCAGGGTGTCCCTTGCTTCTCGCCCTATGATAGGCTCCAGTCTCCCCGGGATAAAGCGGTTTTCAATGGATGAGAATATATATATATATATATGCTGTATATATATATTGGAGAACATGTAATACATGTAATGTTAATCCTCAAATGTGTCCAAACATCATGCTTTAAAAGCGGCTGGAGATGACTGTATCCTCTCGTCCTTAGTCATCAGCAGACTTAAGTAATCGGCTGCAAAGGACGTAATGGTTATTTCAGAAGTTTGTTTACAGGACATGAGTTAACCCATCACAGTAAATATTTGCATGGGAATTGTGAGTGTGTGCGAATGGTTGTCTGTCTTTGTGTGTTTTGTGACCGACTGGCGTCCTGTCCAGGGTGTCCCCTCTCGCCCTATGATACTGGGATAGGCTCCAGTCTGCCCGTGACCCCGGTAAGGGATAAAGCGGTTGAAAATGAATTAATGAATGAATACAAAAAAACAATGGTTATTCTATTTTATACACACTTTAAAACAATATAAAGCATAAGAACTATAGTAAAAGTAAAATAGGATTTAAATGCTGTCAAATAACAATACGGTACTATGAAAAAACCTGCTTTATTGGTGTATCAATATTTTCTCATACTCCTAGTGAACACCATATAGCTTTTCTTACAAGATGTGTATTTTGTTGGTTTGACAAGTTTGACTGGCAAAGTTTTAGTGGCAAACCCTCCTGATGGCGGAACCAATAAAACTAACCCTGACAAATAATGTGAAAAGACAAAATAAATTAACGCAAAAATTCAAGTTCACATGTCTATTAAAAATAAATTTTGTTTATCCATTTAAACTTGAAATATGACATTGTTATTATTAAATAACAAACAACAAAATAATAAAAATGAATGGCTTATTGTTCCACGAAAAAGAACAATGTATGACAAAAAATAATCACAGTGAGAAATAATTTTTAATGCACGTACCACAACCGCCAAAGCTAGAATCCACTAAAGTTGCTTTTGTACAATAGTGACATTAAAACTAAATAGTGGAGAAAACATCTTTTATCACATGTGATCTTGAACAGCATTTTCAAACAAGTGTGTTGACACTGTATGAGTAAACGAGTCAATAGCATATACTCTGGTGGTGTGAAAATGTGCTCTTGTGGGACGTGATGTGAGAAGGAAGCAGTGATGTTGGTGTTGGGTTGGGGGGGGGGACGCACCATCAGCCCCAATAGTCGCCGGAGAAGATGTGAAAATCGAGTTATGTGTTTGGTCCATCAACACACACTGTTACACTCAGCAGTGGGCATCTGAGGAGGAACAGAAGTTGCCTCAGCAACTGATGTGCAGTGACAAGAAAGAGGAAAAACAACCCAATAAAGATTTGAGTTGGTAATGATCTGCAATTGAATATCAAGGTTGTATGACACTATCTTGTGTCTAAAGAACTTAAAATCTTGTCATATTTGTCACAGTAATCTTTATAAAGTGAAAACTAAAGAATGTATTTTGAATTCTGAATATTTTTCAGGCTTCATAAAACAGGTTACACAAGATTGGACAATGTTTTTTTTTTATTTAAGGTGTTACTTTTCTATTCAATTCAATTGGTTTTGAAGTGTCAAATCATAACTGCCATAGATTGACACTTTGAAAACAATTTTGAAAGTTATCTAATGACAGTTTAAACTGAAATGAAACACTAAAATAAGAAGAGAAAAAGAGGTGATTTTCAACGATAATGTTGAGGCATTCAGTTGTATATTCTGTCTTGTTTATTCAAACGATTTTCAGAAAGAAAAGAGACAAAAAAGTTAAAAAAAAGACTCAAGTTTACCATAATACATTACAATATTTATTTCTTTACAAAGAAAAGGAGATAGTGACCAAACCATATTAGGCTTTTTACCAATTATATTTGTCTCTAGCAACGCTTGAAAATCCAGGCTTTTCCCAAACTATCTTCTTCCAGACTTTATTTGATCGCTCTCCACCACATGTAACGCTAGATAACACGAAATATTTATGTTTTTTTAGTAGACTTTAAAGTGCGGAAAAGGCTGAAAAAAAAGAGGAAAAGGAAAAATGATCCTGAACATGCTTGTTAAGTGATTTGAAGTCCAAAGGAGAAATTCATTCACTTTTGCTCTAATGTTTGGAGCTGGTTAAAAAGAGTCACTTCTGAACTGTTTTTTTTTCCTTTAGTCATTTTACTTTTTCATTTGGTCCAGGTCAGGACTTCTTCTTCTTCAAAAAAGTTCTGGTAACTTATAATTTATAGTTCAAGCTCTTGGATAACCATGACCTGGATGAACGAGAACCTTCACGGACATGTTCATCATAACTATTCAAGCATCAGGATCGTGGCTCTTGTATACTTGTAGCCTAGTTAGTTTGTTGGTTAAGCTTTACCGCACAGCCCACTGTTATGGCAAAACTTGTTGACTTTGCCTCGATGTCCACCACTTCCCACCAAACAGCCAACTGATTACTCTCCGCCATATCGCCGTTTGTTCTTCCTGGTACTTGCTGACCGCTTCCGTTTGCTTGGCGAAGGCGATGTGCTGGCTCTGCAGCAGATGTCCAAGTTCTCGCACCTTCTCCCTCTCCATCTCCAACATTAATAAGATTTCCTGCTGATTACGCGACAGGATAAGCTTATCCCTCTCGTAATCTCGCAACTTTTGCAACAGGTCTGCGATGTCGGGGGTCAAGGCCTCCATGTGCGTCATGGTTCGCTCTGTGCAAAAAACCTTGCTGTCGCCCGTCGCGTTATCGAAACAAGCGGCCCTCGGCTCCCCGGAGTTCGTGGTCGGCGACGGTGAGGGCGGAATGACCGGGTCCTCTTTGGATACCTTTGTTTTTGCTTCGCTTGTGTTTTGTGAAGCAGGACATTGTTGTACAGCAATGCAGGAGGGGTTCATGGACACGACGGGGACAATGGATGTCTCCTCTTTGGCAACAATTGTTGCAACTTCCATTCTGCTCCGCAATGCGGGTGTACATTCCCTGCTGGGTTTTGGAACGCCTTCATATATTAATCAGTTATCCTTTAATCTTGCCGATTATACGGTCGACTTTTATGGCTGTCTTTTGTTTAAAGAGTACTAATGCCGGCGCCTTTCTTGAATCATTCCATCCATACTTTGATTTCTGTTGTCTGATGAGATATCGCATCCTAGTCTTAAGTTATTAAGGGTTCCTAAATGTTTATAAATCAGCCCAGATGTTGGGCTTTCTTCACACCTGCTTGTAAATGGCATTCGCAATCTGCTCTCGAGCTTGAAAACACATTTGACTAATCACACTTAGCACCAAGATGGTGTCTACGCCTTCTTCCCACAGCGAAACATTTGACGGCTCCCCACCGATCCTTCATTTGAAAAGTGTTTTGACAGATTTGACTAAGAAGCCAGATGCTGCGGTCTTATCATCGCTCCCACTCACTGGAACGTTTACATTACGACATTACATATTTGTACAGATACCTAATCGGAAAAGCCAGCCAACCCTGCGAAATGACCCTCCTCAACATCTGTTAGTAACCGTCAAGACGTTTTGTGAGACTGTAGTGTCGTCGTTCGGTTTCTGGAGTTTATTCCTAATGTTTAGTAAATAACTCGCAGCCATCCACCTACACCTGAAGTCACAAGGTCACAGGACTTTTCATACAAGTGCTGTATTTACACCTGGTCAGTTTGGTTAGGTTAGTTTGGTTGGTCAGTTTGTTTTGTTTTTACAATTTTGGGAGACTTTTCAAATCCCATGCTGTGTCTCAAATCGCATACTTCTCTTAGTATACTAGAAGTTAGTATGCATCAGGATAGTGTACGTACTAACTATTACGAAAAATTCTCAACAGATAGTACGTCTCAAATCGAACACTGCCGCTACATACTCTGGGAAATGAGGCGACATCTTCTTCTTCTAGTACTATTTAACGATGGTTGCAACCCGCTGTTGGAACGCTATTGACACCTGCTGGCAGCACGTTTTGCAAGTTTGGAAGAAGAAATAAAGAAAAAATATGAGAAATTAAATATTCGCGAGATATTTACGCTGGTATCAGCACCGAAGACGTGTCATCCTCCTACTGTTGGCTGAAAATGCACATATATATATATATATATATATATATATGACGTAACTTCCGTTTACAACGTCACTAAGATGGCTGCCATTTAGGGTAGATAGTGTCCATCGAACCCTACTCAGTTTTGTGGGCGTTTTAGTACGCCAATTTAGTGTGCATGGCGCACTAAATTTTCCATACTAAGAATTGAGACGTACTTATGCACTAAAAATACTAACTTTGAGTACGCAAGTATGCAATTTGAGACACGGCACCATTCTTCAGTGATGGATGGATGGATGGATAGGTGGATAGATGGATAGATAGATGGATGGATGGATAGGTGGATGTATGGATAGATGGATAAATAGATGGATGTATGGATAGATGGATAAATAGATGGATAGGTGGATGGATAGATGGATGGATGGATAAATAGGTGGATAGATAGATGGATAGATAGATGGATAGATGGATGGATAGATGGATAAATAGGTGGATAGATGGATGGATAGATGGGTGGATAGGGGGATAAGTGGATAGATGGATAGATGGATGGATAGATAGGTGGGTGGATAGATGGATAGATAGATAGATAGATAGATAGATAGATAGATAGAACTGTATTGAACACTTGGATACATTCCTTTGGTAAGTTGTTTGAAGTACCAATGTCATTTTAAAGCAATGCACAAAATAATGAGAGTGTCTGAAACTCTTATTCACGAGTGGAAAACAACCAAACAAAACTCGACTCATAAGTGCCAGTTGTGCATGTGATCAAGCAGAGGAATTTGCCTTTGGATCTCCTGACGGTGGTAATGACCCACATGCTGTAAAACCAACTAAACAGTAACAGTGCTTATTTATTCCCTTCCCCCCCTCTTCATAAGATTGGTTTGGGGTGGCTAAATTAACAGTTGAATTAGATTTGACCCACTTGGTGATGCGTACAGACACAAGTTGTCATATCTGTTTTGGCCTTGTTTGCGTCTGTAAGGACTTGTATTTTAAATGAACCAATAATATTCAAAAGTTACCATCCTGATTGATTTTGACAGTTATTGAATTTCCAACATTGATCTTGTACATAAATAGGCTAGTATATGATGTGGGACTACGGGTGAATGGTTACGCCACTATCTGTCCTGGGTATACCAGCAAATTACTGCAATACAGCCCCAGGTCTGACATAGTACTCGAGCCATTCCCCTTGTCTTCTTCACTTGTGTAAGTGTGGAGCAAAGGGGTCACAAAAGCTCAACATGTGTGTTAAGACCACCGATTGCACCCGCAAGTCATGTTACAAAAAATAATTATGGTCTCAATTTTTTCATTATGAACTATTACATTTTCAAATATTACAGTCAAGCACTTGCATTACAAATTAAGCAGGTGTTTTTTATTCAGGATTTATTTGTATCGAACAGTTCCTGGTAGTACTTTCTCAATCCCAAGGAAGTAGCCCTCGGTTGCAAAAAGGTTGGTGATCCCCGGTGTAAAATGTGTGACTAAAAAAAAAACGATTTTACATTTTGTATCTTAAATATATTTCTATTGTTTCCATGTTTTGTACTTTTTTTAATTATGTTTTATTTATTTATATTAAGCTCTGCATTAGGTTAGCCTGGTGTTGGTATGCTACCCGAGGTGTTAAAAAACATTGATTCAACAATGTATCGCTATACTTTCTTAACTATATTTGACAGCACTTTGTCGATTTAAAAAATAAAAATAAAATTCACCCTTTTTATTTTTGGGGATTTGAAATCATATACTTGTATATATGTATATTTTGTTTCCCCAACGTTGTTTTTATGGTTGACAGTTCAATAAAGTCTGTTTCAAAGTAAAACAATTTGATTTTAATAACAGTTTACATGCAGATAATCACAGCATTTGTTCATTTTTGTGTTGCAATTAAACTTCTGGCCACTATATAATGGCAGTTGTTACGTCCTCCATAGCTCCAACGAACATCCTGCTAGATCCTTGTAATGACTGAGGATTAGAAGATGCAGTCTCCAGCAGTTTTTTAAGTTATTTTATAGAACATATTTTGATTTCAAATGAGTCATCCGGTCAGAAACGACTGCAACACCAGAGTCAAGTACTCAGGCTATACTACAAATATGCTTGTTCCTACAGCATCAAAATATATTGCAATACATATAATTTCCTCTGTATCCTGATCTGATTCTTGCCAATACTCACCCCTATATGCTACTGTAAGGAAACAGGCTTACCATTAAAATGAAGTTATGATCCCGAAATACGATGAGGTGGTGTCTACCTAATTCCCATAATGCATTCTGGCATACTTTAAATACCATACAATTTAAGGATGTTAAATCAATTTACAAAGCATCTGGTTCTTCATTAAATGCTGTAAACTGGGATAATACACCTACATTGTTGTATCTTTTTGTTTGTAAATGCATAGTACAAGTAACCATTTTCAATGATGTGTTTTTAATGACATTAACTTCTTACGCAGCAGTGATTCGTATATTTGATTTTTTGCTTGAGATATTCATCCTTAAGTCGTATGAAAGCCTATTAAATGTTTCCAAAGACATATTCCATCTCAAAAATCCAATTATATCAGGTTTTAAATTCACTGCGAAGGTGTTTTAATCAAGTGCTGCGAAAACCTTTGAGCGAGCAGCGTCGAAGCAGATGGAGCCGTCATCCTGTTTTACTTAAAGTAGACATCTGTAATGGAGCGAATGCTCCAGGCCAGACGTTCCTCTCCGTCTCATTCATGCTAGTTCTTTCCCTCTGGAGCGCAGTCGCACACAGGCATGCACACATATATCGACGAGTGTTGCTCGCAGGCTAATTGAAATCTGGACATGGATTATTCATGCCTGGTTGATGAGCCCGGGGAGTCTCCCAAGTATGAATCCCAGACATGTTGACCCCGATGTATGGCGTGTGAGACGATTTAGTAGCAATTGTTGTAGGAGTGAAAAATTCCCTTTGCAAGGATTTTTCCGTGAGGTTTCCTCGGTCAGATCATTCATGACGTTTATTACTCTGTCTGAAGTTAGATGACAATGAATTATCCTGGTTTAGCAATGTTGCTACATCTCTGTCTGGGTATTAGAGAATGTTCAAATTGAATCCTGCCTGACAACTACTCAAAACAATTCCTTCTTAGGGATATTTGTATGTTTTAAGTGTTGTTTTATGGACGAAAATAAAAGCATCTGAGCGTCCAGTCATTAAAATTGATGTGCATTTTTAAATATTACTCTAATAATCCCGGGTTAGTTTATGGTATGATCCTTTTTTATTGTTTAAAATGCCCATCTTTATATTTACTCAACCAGAGGTGTGTGCCTGGATGAACTGATCAATACATTTATTTTTTCAATTGTCTGTTACCTGGTGAAGTGTGACTATCGTTCTCTTCTTAAAGAGCTTATTCAGAGTTCATTGTTGACTAATCCCCGTGGTTGTACGTTAATGGTCTAATGAGAATTCAGTCAGACAATGCAGCTTCTGTTGGAAGTCAGTGATGTTTCATTGATGAACAAAAGTTTGTTTAGAAGTACGATTAGCTTCTTGTCGTCTTTAGAAGAAGTAGTAATGGAGAGGAGTTGCTGTGGCAATCCATTGATGAAGAAGAAAAACTTTTCGGGCAGGTTTTAAATGAGTGAAAGGAGCAGATTACTTTTGTATAAATTACAGAAGCACAAATTAAATATATAGACTTTATTGTGCTGTAACTTTTAACCTCAAGTAATTCATAATATTAGAAATAAATGACTTTGATTAGTTAGAATTCAGAAGTTAAGGTTGCACATAAACGTCAAACCCTGTAGTCAAGCCCCGGGGGCGATATACGGCCCTTTGACTATATTATTGCGGCCCTCATGAGGTCAAAGTAAACTCAACAGTTTTAGTCTATTATTTATTAATATTATTAACTCTTTTATCTTTCTTTTTTTTCTCTTTTGTACTTTTGTGAAAATTTCTTGACCCTCAAAATAAATGTGCAATATTTTATTCTTTGTAATATTCAGATTACATTACATTTACATCACTTTGCAATTACTGGTTTATAAATATTTTATTGGAACACTCTGGGGTTTATTTTTCGTTTCATCTTCTTTCCCTAATTCCTTTTTTATTGCGTTTAGTTCGACAGCATTCAATGTTGTAATTTCCCGCCCCGGCTCTAGTCGGAGTCGGTGCAGAGGCTGGTCATGAGGGGGGGAAGCAGATGGGTGGTGATCATGTTGTTTGGATAACAGTTTTTACACACCTGGCTGCCTCCATGCTGACATGCATGCATTACTCCCCGGTGGGTGCCAGCATGACCCAGTGCTGCCACAATAACGGGCATTAACTGGCAGCTGGACAGACCTAATGGATTTTGTGTCCTGCCAGTTTCTATGTATTCTTGTTCGTAGTTAGTTAATCTACTCTTTATGTACCATATCTACTGGTTATTCTCTAAAAATATAATTTAAGCGGGTGCGATTGCAACAACCAATCCAAATGGAACCGGTTCCTCCAGCTCTAGTTGGCTGGTTATGCTGAACAAATAATCATCTACTCTTTTTTTTTTTTTTTTGCACGACGAATGTAAAAGTGTAACAGATTTGGCAGCTCAGATTGATTTAGTAAATCAGCAAACATCGCTCATGACTCACAGTGTCAACATGCAGGTACCAGAGAAGCTTGTTTGCTTGCCAGTTTTTTTTGTTGTTTTTTTTGCATCATTCACAAATCCGTCATCCCCTTGTATGTCTGCTAGAATGTTGTCTATTACGCGTTTGGAATGTCAGCTCGGTGTAGCAGTAGTTCAGCACAGATGGCTTTCTGTCGTCTGTGACTTATGTAGGTGAAAACCGTACCCCCATGAGCAAGAGGTTTTGATTTAGCACGCAAATGAAATCTCATAGAACAGGTTGATGCCAGTCAGACTAAGGCTGTATCTGGATAGTACACGGTGAAAAAACACTTATTTCATGCTGTGCAAAAGCCGAGAGTGGCTGAAAAAAGCAATGATCCCTCTATCCCTCTATCCATCTCTCCATCTCTTCATCTATTTCTCTCTCTATCTCTTTATCTATTTATCTGTCTATATCTCTGTCTTTATCTCTGTCTATATCTATCTTTCCATCAATCCATCCATTCATTTTTATATTTTAAGTTTGATAAAGAGAAACATTTCGTTTTTTTAATTAATTTCTTTCGATTGTATAATAACTGAAGCATAATAACTTATTTTGGTGTTTAAGTTTTCAACCTTGGTTTCACATTTATTTTACTCATTTTTTTTTTCTCTGTGCTTCCTTTACTACAGATGACATCGATCATATCTCTTCATTAGTTTGTATTATGCTAAATCATAGAGACTTTCACTGTAAGAAACATATACCGTCTCTTCCTCTGTGTCATTCTTTTGATACATGTTTTTTTTCTTCATGTGTCTCCAATGCTGCCGTCTCTAATAGTGATCTCCTCCCTCTGTGTCAACACCTCCCGACCCTTGTTCACGACCACACAGCTGTGGCTTGTTGTACCATAATAACTATCATCACATGGTACTTGACAGCCCGCCAATGTTGAGATGTATGTACTTTCGTAAGTACAGTGTATCTACAGGGGAAGTGCTACGACTTTTCACATTTAACTAGATTTTATTTCTCTCGTCTCGCTTATTACCAGCTTAGGCATCTGTAAATGGATTTTCTTTTAGTTGGACAGCTGATAAATTGCTGTTGTGGTCCCTCTTTTGTCAGCTGCTTTGGCCAGAGCACAGATTCTAAGTGCGACTGGTAAGTAATTAGTTCAGTTCCTCGTGTAATAAGGTAGCGGAGCTGCAGAAAAAAAAAGAGCAATCAATGGCAGGTCCAGGCGCCTTGTCTTCTTTGATGGGCCTTCCTCCGCCACCTCAGTAATTTAAAGCCTGTGTTGCCTGGTTACACTGGGAAGACGAAGCAGGGATGGAAAGGTTAGATAGTGATAGTTGGGGGGGTTTATAACTGTCATCTGGATGTCGAGTCCATGCGTACCTTTTTCCGGATTTAATGAATTTTGCTCATTAGTTTTAGTGACGGTGCTACTTGGATGCAGATTATTTAAATAGAACGCCCTCTGTCAGGCTATTATAGTAAAATAATTTGTCTTTTCCGTTTCAAGTAAATCAAAACGGTTAATTCTGCACAAGCTGAATTTCAGTGGGGCGTTGGAATGATTTGCGAACTTTGGTCCTTTTGTGTCACACAATTTCCAGTACAGATTATCAAAACAAGCTTCGTCTTTCAGCGCCCAGAGAATTTACTAAAGCTGAAATATTTATCTCAAGATTTGGACCATGTGTACATTTTAATTTTTAGAATTGAAGTTGATATCTGTATTGAGAATGTTTGATTGATACTTAGCTCTAGATGAGTACAAAGATAACCATCGGTTCCTTTTCGTAAAAATCGAATTGATATATGTATGTAGATGTATATGTTCTTTTTATTTGCACTTTGTTCTTGTTTTTTCTTTTATGGAACTTGCTGTACCTTGTATTGTCTGCTGTGTACTGGGAACCTAAGGTCCCGAAGGAGATCTCCAGAGGGTTTTATAAAGTCAATCTAATCTAATCGGGTTTATAAGCAAATAATCCCGGGTTAAAGGTCCAAAAAAGGCCCTATCAGTAGTTTTTTTAATGGCGTTTAGATAATAGTGTTACTGAAGTGTTACTGTTTCGAAATTGCCTATTCACTGTGTGTTGTTTACCAAACGAGAAATGCCAATACTTCATATGAATAAAACTTTCTTAGCCATCACAGCAACCCTTACCTTTTCAATGAAGTTGGAGAAACCCAACTATAGCATAAAACACTTAGAGCTAACTCAAAAGATAAGAAAAGTATGGGGCTGCTTGCAGCTTTTTTTGTATTGTTCTATTATTCCTCATCTTAGAATACAGTATATCATATCAAGCATTAGCTGTTTATCTTGTCAGTCGAATTATACTTCATATTGAAATAGATGATGTGTTTTTTTCACCGTTTACAATTTGAATTATATGGCTATACCTTTACACTTGTTGGAGTTGTTAAGCTTTATGGAGAATAACACACAATTTAATACTAAAAATGTATGCGTAGTTTCTTTTGAGAGTGATTTTTTTTGTTTGCACGTGCTTTGTTTGTTTGTTTTCCATTTTCAACTTTTGATCAACTCCAGCTGGCTTGCCTTGTTTTGACATAATGCTAGACGGTCACAAGTGCAAGAGTGATTAAAAAAAAGCACTTCTTTAATCGACTCGTGAGACGGTTCCACTCCTCCAAACACTTAATGTCTCAAACACTAGATTTGTTGCGTGCTTCTGATCGTAACCACGTGGGCGTATTGTTTGATAGCATGCAGTTGACAGCCGGCAGTGGCATGTTTTGCCATCTGGCACCCCTAAGGCTGGCACCCTTCAGCGGCACTGTAGATTTTAGTTGGTCTCGAGCTGATGTTGAAATGCAAAGACTCTCTTGTGACACTCTGCAAGGGCAGGAAGCTGCTTTCAACGTCGACACACAGCGTCTTGTGCATTCTAATGGTAATTCCTCTCCTCATTTGAGAGAGAGGATTTCTGTGTACTATGAACTCCTTCGCTGGAGTGGACGCACTTAAAAATATTTTATGAGCAAAATGGTGAATGTCGCATTATTGCTTTAATAAAATCAATGGTACTTTTGGAATTAATAACTTGATGCATTTCCAGCAACCCTTAATCTCATCCTATTTTTTTAGCTGACATCCATAGAATAAGCCTACAGTTGTTTTTTTTTAACAAAACAGTGCAAAGGCGTCTTAGAATGGCTGCCTTGGTGCTTGGTTCTGTTTTTTTTATTGCTTATTTTGTGTGTCATCTTTTTCATTCGTTTATTCTGTACAGCCAGCACAAAAAAAAATCCTATTTTGTGTGTTAACGCTGGCAATACAAGTTTCTGATTCTGAATCTCATTAGGATCAATACAACCAATGTTTAACTGGAATCTATCTTTCAACAAAACAAAATTCTTGTGTCCATTTTACAAGAGGTTCCGTTAAACTTGCTTAAACGCATGCAGCTGTTGCGATGAGAGAGGGAACAAGACAAAGAGGTAAAGGTGTTGAGAAACAATTTCATAAGGCAGGTTGTAATGTTACTGTTGACTAAGAAAATGAGTCGGAAAGGAATTTTGTATTGGTTCGTAGTTAAGAGCGTATTTTATCTTGAAAGGGGACATTTTAATGGATATATACATGTGAATATGCAAGATTATAGCTGACGGCTAATCTTTAGTCCCTTTGGTAGGTTGTCGTTAACGTGGGAATAGTTTGAAAAAACATTGACAAGTTAGACAATTGGAGAAAAAGAGAAAAGTATTGGAATGTACCAACTGATACACAGGTTTAGCCAGGTTTGTGGCAAAAGTGTTGTTCTTCCAATAGCCAAGTTTGAGATGAATTAAAGAAGTCAGGGTCTTGAGTTCACGTCTTTAATTTGGTATTGAATTCCAGGTATGAGATGCACTAACAGAGAAAATGACCGAAGACACTCTTTCTGAAATGAACTACACAGTCACTTGTAGAAGAAGGAGAAGGCTATTTCATATATCTCAATAATAATTAAAGAGTTAATTTGGAAACTAGTTGAAATTCTACCACAATAGCTTAAAGAATTGTGACATGTAAACTACTTCACAATGATGCCACTTTCACAGTCAACATTTCAACACTAACATATATTGAAACATGTGATTTACCCTGTAAAAAAAAGGCTCAACCACTCCCATTCCTTTTTTAAAAACAAGTATACAGCCATTATTTAAAAGGAAAATCCAGGTAACCTTTATATGTTTGTAGTCATAATTCAGAATTGCACATATAAAGAGACTGGGACGAACAATCATTATTTGTTTTTTGTATATATTTTTTGTCATTTTGCTGTTGAGACACATTGAAGCTTTAAAATAACACAGTTTGTTTAGTTTGGTATTAACCGACTTTTTGTTTTGATACTTAGTTACTAGCTAACATTTCAGTGGCTTCTAGCATTTCTATTTCTCAACATATTGCTTACAATATATGCAAAACCCTTCAGTGGTCAAAAATAAATATTGGAACAATCCATCCGGTAAAACCTGTCTTTCTATTGTCACAGGCTTCATTAAGCTTCACCGAGTCCTGAAGTTCTCACCAGAAGGTCTCTTGAAAGCTGTCACGTTTGATGATAAGAAAAATGTTATTGCGATTAATTACTCTATGAGTGCGTTTCTCAGCAGCAGAATGTCGGAGGCCTTTGTCCAACTTTAAAAACATGTGGTAAAATGATAGAGGTGCAACTAAAGCAAAGGTCACTGACCTCATGAAAAGAACAGGAGGACACACCCTGCTCTATTGTTGGTGACCTTCCGACTACATCTCGTAGCTTCTTTGAACTCGTCAATGTGGAACTTTTTCTTTCACAATAATAAATAGTTTGTTTACATGATGACCGAATAAAAAGTTAACACGATGTTAACTGATGTTTCTTGTGACCGTGATATGAAATATTCCACTTATATTATGGTTAGAAACTCACTCTTACTAAACATGTACTTTTCATTTTACTCAATGAATCTTTGTTCTCTTGACGAACAAAACTTTTCTGTCTTCCACGAGCATCCCCCTCTCCCTGCTTCTGGGTGTTGGTCAGGTCTTAGCCCTTTCCTGTCTCATTGACATCATCCTAGAAACCAGGAAACGGCTTTCCTCACCCCACACATACGACACACAGTTTCCTGTTCCAGCAGGTTTTCGAACAATGATTCATGCAACCTGAAGGGTGTCAGGAGCTGGGAGCTAATATTAATGTTTGTTTTTTAGTTAATAGCATTAGACCCCCCTAGATATAACTGGCAAAAACTCTTCAAAAAAAAAACTGATCAGTTGGATTTTGTTAGAGCAGAAAGCTGAAACTACTGCATGTGATGTTTGCATAACTGCAAGTTTAATTCTGTTCCCTGTGTTACTTTAATGTGTGTTTATAGTCCATTATCTGGACGGGGAGCATTTTCAAGTATGAAAAAGCTGCATGTTTACAAGTAACTGAATTTTTTTTAGCTTCAGAAATCCATTTTAAAATCATATTATCCTGGCTGAAACAGAGATTAGCTTTAGTGTCCCATGACTATAATAGATAATAGATTAAGAGATGAATAAGTTGCATCAAGTTCAAATTTCAATTCTGGGATGAATAGCTGACTTTTAAAGTTGTTGAAAAATGTGTGCATATTTCTGAATCATCAAATATCCGTGTGCATGGCCAATCTATGATCAACATCTTAATATGATTCTTAGGTTATAACAATCCAACCACACGCATCTGAAGCTTGAGTGGCACACTAAGATTTGTATCGAAAATGCTTGATTTGAGTTGATGGAAAACTCAAAAGCAGTGTAAAACTTTACTGAAAAAAAGTAGTATTGAGAGCCGGCACTGTGATAATCCTTAAAGTTCAAGGTAAAGTAATTTTTCAGATTTGTTGTTTTGGGGCAATTAAAAAACATTTTGATATATTTTTAATATTTAATTGTTATGGTGATTTGGAATCCACACATGCATCCCTAATGTAAGTCCAAAGTGCTGTCTATGAACTTAAACAATAGATTATAAGGAAGAGGACTAGCTCTGTAGATATGATATAAAACAACCATTGATTATAACTTCAATTATGTTTCATGATGTGTGTATAAAAGCTCAAGATTTTTTATTTCTCTGATGCTTTGCACTTTATTGAAGTTCCTGTTAGTAAATAACGGTTGGACACAGTGACGATGTGATCTACAATTCCATTTGACTTGATTACCCTGCTGCGGTATGTTAGCTTCCACCCGATAAGCGGTTCTGTCTGCAGCCAATACTCAACAGATCCATAACCTTCTGCTGTGTTTATTCCGGGTATGGATTAACAAACTAGTAGTTTGAACAGAGCGGCTGCAACAACAGCACCAACATACATTTTATCTTAAAAAAAATGATAATGTTTAAATGTTTTTTTTCCATGTTTTCAGATCTACCAATGGAGTACAATCCCTCGGACCACCCGAGAGCGAGTACCATTTTCCTTAGCAAGTCCCAAACCGATGGTGAGTCATTTTCTATTCAAATATTTTAAACTTGTGAACCATTCCATGTTCAGCGTGAAATCCCATTATATTGTCTCTTTAGCCATCTAATTTCAAAGTGCCACATCATAAGCGGATTTGTTTTTACAGATCCATCACTTGGTGTCAAAATAAAGAGTAATTATTTCGTTCCATCTGCTGAAATGTGTCATTGAGTTTTCATACTTGGAATGTGGCAGTCAATTTGCATATTCCAATTCAGCTCCCACTTATTGCAAGTCATTTGACTCACATCACAGCCATCCATAATTCAAGGATGTTTTCCTCTCAGATTAGTTTCCATTTGAACGTGTGCGTGTGATCAGCATCTTTTTTTTTATTAGTCAGTGTTCACACGTAGGAAAGCCGCCTGAGCTCAAGTGCTATGTAAAGTAGTGATGCGCTTTTATTGCTTCCTATTAAGGGAAGTGTTTGGAGAACAAAGCTGTAATAGATCAGGTTGAGACAGGATTTTTAATTAGCATGCGAGATAGATGATGACTATCACACCGACTGAAGTCACAACTAATGAATTCATATCAAGTTGTTTCAGAGTACTCTTCAAAATTTGAAGGCAATGATATTTAATTAAAAGATAACATTCCTTTATTCTCAAATGTCCCTGTCACGCAAGCAAAAAACAAACGGTATGTGATTGTCAACAAAAAAGACAAATTTGGACTTTTGTTTTTCAGTGCCCATGTCCAACAAGAGAGGTAAGACGTGTGGTTCAACAAGCACCGTTACATATGTGACAATAAGTCGCAGCTACACACTGTCTCCGTCTGTTTTGTGTCGTTGAAAGCACTTTTGTATGCAGACACTGTGTCACTGGAGTTGTGCGTTTGTGCTCACATGCTTGTCGGCTGTTAAGAATGTGTCACGCAAAAATAGTTTTCTCCTGATCGATCAGGTGGAAATGATGCCTTTTTAGTTTTGTTTGACTATTATACTTCATATATATTATTATAGAATTTAAAATGTGTTTTTTATTTAAAGGCAAATATCATAAATTAGGCCAATCTTGAATGGATTATTCAGCATTACTTTTACAGACATGACTAAGTTAGTTTAAGGGGATCATTTCACATACAACATGTACGTTACAGACAAGCAGTTTGGATCTATTTGAATGTTTTTAAGCGTTTCATTTTGGAAAAAGATAAAGACAGACCACTGTGCTCCAGTCTCTACATTAAAATGGACATTTTTGCCTATAATAGGAACAGATTACATCATAATCTAAATCCTTAGTCGACATGAGGGCGAGTAGAACGTCGGTGAAGTTTAAAGTTTGGTGTACATCATGTTTGTTCAAAGTTAATAAAGAAGTAGAATGGTGAGTTATACATTGATAAGAATGAAGGATCTGATACCTTTTTAGCATTTGAAATATTGTTTGTAATACACTTTGGTTTTTAGTGCAGCAGGAGGCAGTAAGATCCTGGATGTTGAGTAAAAGCAAACGTCAGCTCCTTCTGCACCACAGAGAGTTACAACTCTTTAATTGTTAATTCCGGGACACCGTCAACATTTAAGATAAAATGACATAACAGATGACCTAAATTTCAAGAGATATTACTCTTCTAAACCCCAAACAAACCTTTCTATTAAGATGTATAAATAAATCATAAAGGACAAGTATAGTTGTACTCAGTGGCTCCACACTACAAAAGTGTGAGTGTGGTGAGAGCTGCTCGTCCGAATCTCAGTGGAGTGTCAGGTGTGATACAGACATGATTGGGATTGTTGAGTGTCATTGTTTGTGTACCTGTTTCTTCTTCTCTGTTTCTGCTGCCATTTGGTTTTGCCACTGACTCTTTCTCTATCTATTGCTGATTTATGACAATTTTTCTTAAGTTCATTTAAGGGAGTAAGATATGCAACTACACTAAAAAGATTGGAATTATTGTTATCGATAAATCAATTGTATTTAGAGTTAAACAAGGTTACAAAATAATGTTAAGGAAGAAAGGATTCAGCAGCATTTGGATCTTCAGATGGCTTTGTGATCGTGTTTGTACCTGTGTTTCTTCTACACACGCTCCTTTTTTTTTTCTTGGCCAGCGACTCTTTCACTCTTAATGTCGTTTGACGGCCCAACATGTTGCGAGGACTGAGGCACATCTACACACACCTGTGTCGTGCTTTAATTCACACGTCAACACTCAGGTGTTGCTGCACGGAATTTATGAATTCTCTAAAATAATTTCTCCGTCAAGGCCACAGTTCTAGACTTAATGTGGCCTCTGTGTCCAGGGGCAAGTTATCACCTTTATTTTTAAACTAAAAAAACCTGTCTGATTGTGTTTTCTTCCAGTGCGGGAAAAAAGGAAAAGTCTCTACATCAACCATGTGAGTTAAATCAACTGCTCTTTTTTATCTAATATGTGCATTTAATGGATTCATCCACTGCTCACTAACAAATCTTCAATCTTTCTTTGCAAGTTCACGCATATATCGGAAAGCAAGGTATTGTTATTTGTGTTTTTACCAAAGTAGCTTTCATTTTTATCATAGTTTGTTGTTTTGTAAGCAAGTTTGTTTGGTCACCAAAGTGCATGAATGTTGCAACAACAAAAAAATCCACATATGCATACGTTTTATGCTCATTAATTGCATGCAATTTCTTTTTTCCTGTATGGCATTGTAAATGGTAAAACCAAAATAAGAGAACACAGTTTGACAAGTTTAATAATCAGTAATGATAAATAACTTCTTGCTTTGTAAAGGCTAATAACTGGCCAATTTCCTGCTAAACACTGTTTTATTGACCAGGCTGTGACATGTTTTGCTTCTTTGTAGTCTGTTTGTCATTCCATGGGGTGGTTAAGAAAACAGATTTAACATGTGTGTCTCCCACAGCATCATCCTGGGCTCATACGGCGCAAGTACAGTTCGTGTTCCACCATCTTCCTGGACGACAGCACAGTCAGTCAGCCAAACCTCAAATACACAATCAAATGGTAACATAGTGTCTTTTATGAAGTATATTTCAATTTAAATATTGAGCTTCTCATACTCTTGTGTTCCATGTTGTGTTGCAGTGTCGCCCTAGCAATATTCTACCACATAAAAAACAGGTATTCTACTCTTTATTTACATGTAGTTGCATCCTAAATTGAAATCCAATACATTGATTTTTCATTTCAGAGAAAACGATGGAAGAATGTTTTTAGATATATTTGACGAAAAGCTTCATCCGCTCTCAGTAAGAACAAGTATTGATGATGTCTTTTGGTTCAAAATCCCTTTTGTATTTTTGTTTTAACCATAAACCTAATTTTTTCCCACAGAAGTCCGAGATTCCATCCGGTTACGAGAAGCACGACCCGGAGCAGAAACAGATCTACCGCTTTGTCAGGACGTTGTTCAGCGCCGCTCAGCTCACTGCAGAGTGTGCTATTGTCACATTGGTGAGTTTGTGTGTCCACGTCCGTGCCTGCACTAGGAGGCAGTGTTGCCACCTGGTTATTATTACCACTCCACGTCATATTTGGACTAATATTTTAGTTCCTTATGTCACAATGATCCAAATCCTAATCAAGCAAAAGTTCATAAAAATATGTAACATTTGGAATTTAGATACACACCTAACGACATCACTATTTGGCAATTCAAAAGGTATTTCTACCTGTTAATTAGTTTTAAGTAAATACAAATGCATATAGAGAATTACTATAAACTTTTATGTCGAAATTAAAACCTTAAAAGGTGACAAAACTGGTCCAAATCTATGTCTAGAATTGGAAAAGTTTAAACTACTTTAGGAGATTCTATATACACCTCTCAAAGTCATGGCCCACCAAGTCACTATATGTGGCCCACTGGATGGTTGGTTCAAAATCAAAGTATTTTTATGTTCATGTTGATAGTGTGACCTGTAAAAGAGCCAGTGCTTAAGAAAAGACAAGGACCGGAGATGATGGATGTCAAACAATGTGGGACTTCCAATAATACTAAAGTGGATGATGACGTGAAGGTGAAATACATTTAACACATCACACTTGTACTTCTGGTTAAAGACAGAATGGTTACTATACAGTATATTATATTTGGCCCACGGCCCTTGTTTCCTCAAAGATTTTGGCCTCTTGTACGTGTGAGTTTAATACTCCAGATCTAGTGGTTCAGTCAGGTCGGTGTCGAAGCTTCCCATTGGACCAGCTTTATACATTATACTGCAAGATATGCAAACAGCAGTCCAGAATCTCCACCTACTCATCTGCCCAGAAACAATCTCTCACTCGAGCAGATATGTGTGCCTCTGGTGAGCATGAGGGTGTGGGGTTAATATGTCTGACCCGCTGGCCTCGTATTGGGTTACTGCGTTTCCGGACAGATGCATAACTTGTGAACTACACATGAGGCCGAGGGGTTGGTGGTGGGACGGGGGACGGGGGCTGTGGTTCAGAAACGTACTGCCTGCAGGCGGTTACAGGGCAGAAAGTATCGTGGTCTTTGCTTTGTCTAAATTCATGGTTGTCTCATTTGACTCGCTCCCTGCTGGCTCTGTGTACTTTGTATTCTGCTCATTTGTCTATTTACTCTGCTGCATTCATATCACTCAACATGTGGTCCAGCTCTAATTTGAAGCCGCATTCTTTCACATACTCTACCCACGTTGATGCACACGATAAAAATCATGCAGTTCAGAAAGTTGTGCTCTCAAAAGGAGACAGCACGACTCGTCCAATCAACAACCTGAGCTGATGCATGCAGAGAAATTGTTAGCAGGCGTGAATACATGATGAAAGAGAGCTTTTGCTGGATCCAACTAGTCTATTCTGCCCCCGACACACCACTACATGGTAATGATCGTTGACCAGATGGTCAAGTTTGTCAGTGGTGGTCGTGCATCATTCGTTGGGTTGACAGTCGGAATTTCTGTTTTGCTAACTTTACCGCTCTTAGTGACCTCTTGCCGGATCAGTTCTTTTCTCTCTACATGTCAGAGCTGACCATGGATACAATTCTCTCTTCAAAATACAAATGATTCTCATTTTGAGCTATTCTTTATTAAAATCCAAAATATTTACACAGGCCGTTAAATTAATCACAGCTGAACAGTTTGATGATTTCCCCTAATTCTGTGCGTTTGGGAAATGGTTACAATAAGTAAATAATGTGTTTTATAAACTATTGTTACAGCAATATTTATTTTCAAATTACTGTATAAATTTTGCACTGTTTCAATTAATTATTTTTCAGCTTTTCGATTAAATTTGTTACTGTAGTTTTCTTATTAAATCAAGTTTGTTTTCAGTAAAGAAATATTTTAGTTACAATTACCTTTCAAACATTCACGCCTTATGTTAATTTTTGTGTTGCGATTAAACTTCTGGCCGCTAGATGGCAGCAGTGATGACGTCCTCCGCAGCTAAAGGAACAATTTGTTCTGTAAATTCTGTCACGCCAGAGTCAAGTGCTCGGACGATACTACCAACATATACTTGCTCCTACAGTATCACAATATTGAAAGATCGCCTTATTTCCGATGCACAGGGGTGTCAAACTTAGTATAGAATGGAAATAAGAGCCAAAAATGCAGCATCAAACTCCCTTTTTAACTTTTAGTCAGAGTAGAGTCAAAGTTTTTGTACACTTTTCTCAATTCACCTAATGGTTGTGTTTAGTGTCCCATAACACCATTGACTTTCCTTCTGTCATTTCCTCAGACTTTCCAGACTAATCGTTGACATTTATCATCTCTGGTGGCAAGAAAACCCTTCACTGTTATCATCATGGGCCACACAGTTAAATTTCATTGTCAGTGATTGAGTTTAATCTGTGTTTTAAATGAGTATTTATAGCTCTTGCAGCCCACATACAATTACCATCCTGACCATTTTGACTCACGCATGATGATTTAATCACAGAATATATTTAGTTATGAGTGGAGAGGAAGTGGTTTTGCATTTTTCTCTTTTTCATTGTTGGGACAAAAGAACCAAACAGTATAAAACGATGGTTGAAACGGATGCAAGTCATTCAAATGCATGAATGTCTTTCGATGAAAGCGTTCACGTTACTTATACTCGGAGTGGAATTGCATCATGGGATAATAAAGACAAAGTTGAAAGTGTTAATCTCACTTGTTAATGCAGAGTGGAACAAATGTATTTTAACAGCAAGAGAACATGCATGCTTTTTGTTGTAATTTATCTTCATTATTACAGCTTCCACATTGACACCGAGTTGTGCATTAAGAGAACAGATTATAAGGATGTTAACAAAAAGGATTCTGTTAATGTTCAAAGTAGCAGCCTCAGGGCTCTCTGTTCTTTGTGATTGTAGATCGTGGGAATACTTTCACATGAGCCATGAAGAAATTGAAATGCGGTGGTGGGCGTCGATGGGTTGTTGCGATACACATGGATATTTTATGAGCGAGCCCCAGGGAAGATGGATTTCATCAGCTTTGAGGCTTTGTTATTATTATTGTTGTTGTTGCCAGAGGGAGGTATAGAGGCAGACAGACACCACTATGAAGTGTCAAAAAAATCTACTAACCAAGGGACAAGAATCGTTGAATTTAATCTGTGATTCATAAACGCTTAAATAACTAAATCACTTTTACTGAAATATAAAAATCAGAGTCACAATATGAGTAAAATTAGCCCTTATTCATTTTGTGTTTCTACGCATGTAATGTGCACAATTTGAAGACATTTAAGAAAGATACGTCCAACTTAATCAAAATAATGAACCCAGCATCTTCATATTTCACATTTATACGTTAAAATCTCTTTTAATTCAAGCATTTGTTATCATCTTATTTTCATTAAGTAGTTCTCTACATGTAAATCATATTACAAAATAAAAATGGTGAGAGACAGAGCAAATAAAAGTCTTGCACAGTAAGTAGAAAACAACAATAAACTTCCAAGTGTTGTATGTAATAAGTAAGTAATTTATATTTATAGAGTGCTTTTCCAGACCAGGGTCACAAAGCACTTAAACAATATAAAAAAATACTCAAAAAATATATACTCAAAAGATCAAGATAACACCAAGCCAAATACAGGTGTCCAAGAAAATCAGGGAAAAGCCTGCATGAATAAGAAATACTTAAGATGTTTCTTGAAGGAGTCAGTAGTTCCATCAAGCGCAAAGAGAGCGAAAGATTAGATTCTAAACCACAGACCTCAGAGCCCGAGCTGGGGTGTAAGGCTGGATCAGATCAATGATGTAAGGTCTGTCCATGAATAGATCTGAAAGTAAGAACCAGAATTTTAAAGTTGATCCTGAAATAAACTGGAAGCCAGTGAAGAGTTTTAAGGATCGGAGAAATGTGAGTTCTTCTACTTGAGCGGGTCAGAATTCTCGCTGCAGAGTTCTGAATCAACTGCAGGCGAGACAGCTCATGTCTTGTTTAGACATGAAAACAAACTGTTGCAATAGTCTAGTCAAAAACGCATGGATTACAAGCTCCAGATCATGTTGTGACAACATTTTCCTAAGTTCAGAGATTTTTCTCAGTTGAAGGAAACGGTTTCAGGTAAGTTTTCTGCAGTGTTGAACTAGAGACATGTCTTTGTCAAATACAACACCCAGGTTTCTCAGGCTCAGTTTGACAGACTGACCTAAGTCACCCAAGTACTGACTCAACCCTGGAACCTTATCATCAGGAGCAATAACCAGAGTTTCAGTTTTGTCCACAGTCGTCAACGTCTGCATGATGACTATCCGTAACATTTATTCATGAGAATTAAAAACTAGTTTTGAAGACGCAGTTGTACATTATCGCTTGGATCCACAACTGTTTCTCTATTTTAACCTTTTTTTTTTTAATATGGAAGTCAATGGGATGCCATTGGAAACTTATTCTGATGATCTCACACAGAACCATTTTTTTGTCAGATCAAAACACAAAAAAAGTATACTTTCATAACCCCCTCCCAATAATATTTACAAATCAAAATTTATAATATCAATAATATTGAATATTTTAAAGTAAGTGTTATTTTTATGAATATATTGCAAATATTTTCTTCAAAATGTAGTGTATTTAATGTATAATTCAGTGCTCAGCAGGGTGCGGGGGTCCAAGATTTCTTATCAGTTTCATACATTCAATGTTTCCCTCCTGTTTGCCGCCAGGTATACTTGGAGCGCCTGCTGACCTACGCCGAGATGGACATCTGCCCGGCCAATTGGAAGCGCATCGTGTTGGGAGCCATCCTCCTGGCTTCCAAGGTGTGGGACGACCAGGCTGTGTGGAACGTCGACTACTGCCAAATTCTCAAGGACATCACCGTGGAGGACATGTAAGTGTCTGGACGCTCGCCCAAACTGCTGATTAGTTTAAATGGGACGAGTTGGCCGAGCTGCAGGCGGTCATCGATGCATTCAGTAATCACAGTGAAGTGTCTTCTTGACTAATTACCTTTTCCTCTCAGGGTGATTCACCATAAAAGGATTTTAGCCATCATGAGGAGAGTGAAAGGAAAACTCAGTGTGTTACTCACCAATCCAGAAAGTTAGTCAAATTTAAGATGCAGGTAAATAAAGTTAGAATTTTTCATCTATGGGGCTCTTTTTTCACAATAAGTAAGTAAGTAATTATTATTTGTAAAGGGCTTTTCACATACCAGGGTCTAAACAATCAAAAACAATACCAATTGTTTTCATGTATTAACAAGAAGGAGTTGTCTCGGCTGCAGTTTAAACAAAAATCTGCAGCCAGAATTCTGACCTGCTCTAGTAGAAGAACTCACATTTCTCCGATCCTTAAAACTCTTCACTGGCTGCCAGTTTCTTTCAGGATCAATTTTAAAATTCTGGTTCTTACTTTCAGATCTATTCATGGTCAGACTCCTCCTTATATCAGTGATCTGATCCAGACTTACACCGCAGCTTGGGCTTTGAGGTCTGTGTATTAAGTTTTCCTGAGTTTAGTGATTTTCCTCGGTTGAAGGAAACAGTTTTTGGTCATCTCTCAGCCTCGGAAAGAGGATGGGCAAAGTGGCTCGGCAAAAGGTAGTCCAGGCTTCTATACTGATGGTACCGCGACCAGACTCTGCATAAGCAGTGAGAGGATGAAGGTTAAAACTTTGCCGACATATATCCACACACTTCATATACTCAGAATATCACAAATATAGTCAAGTATTAATTTTTTGTTAGTGTTTCCTGAAAGGTTTTTCCTGACTACGGTTGCTCATTGTGATTCGCTAGGACCTGGTTTTCCCTTCCTTTTACATAGTGTACTTATATAAAGTGTTACGTGTCTAACTCATGATGATTTGACTCTTTAAATTCAATTTAGTTGAAAGCTAGAAATCTGTATTGTTTTTGCTTTGTTCACTATTACAATGCTTCTTGAGACTTCAATTTGTAACGTAAAATAAGTGTTTTTTAAAAAAATTTTTTAACCAATAATACAAATCAAGAAAAAAAACAACCTTTGGACATATTAACGGAAAACCAATGTATTAAATGAATTATATTATGATGTTAAATTATAAACGTGAATTGTTTCCTCTTCCATTCTCTCTCAAAAGAAGGAATTTCAAATACAATGTGATGTTTCATCACTCTACTCTCCTATTCAGGCACTGAATGTGTTGCATTTCCTGTCCGTACGAATGATCAAAATGATGCGACAGTTCTCTCTCGGTAACACGGCGACACTGACGTCGACACAATCCGGCGACGGAAAGGCGGCGGTGAGAAGTATGCAGTCAATGATCATTAGCGGCGTGGTTGGAGAAGCATTCAGAGCTCATTATCACCAGCGTGGAGGGAAGCCTCGTACATCACTTTAAATGCGTGTCAGCTCGTATGTAGTCGCCGATGACGTGTTTACACACCATCATGCACGACCATATGCAGCCGTCGCCTGTGCAGTAGGGGTTCGCATACGAGGGTGTTTTACTGGGTATATGAAAGTAATAACTGGTTAATGAGTTTGTTATCAGGGGAATCTTGTTGCATTAATGCCATTTTATTTTTCTCAGAAAGACGTCCTCTGTGGGGCGTCCACGGTGAGCTATGAAAGTAGAAATAAACATCTTATTTTTACAGAAAAGGAGATACTCAACAGAATGATCTGCCACTATGCATGCCATACATTCAACTCTATAATATATATAACTTTGATTTAGAGTCGTATTGCTGGGGCAAGTCTTTTTGCGAGAAGAAAAACTTTAACTACATGTCATTTAGTTTAATTGTAGCTTTAAGTTGGAAGGTTTAAGACTAGTTGAGAGTTGATGAGGCCTCATGAAACAGCTGTTGTGTATCATGACACAGTGTCTTCATTTAAAAAAGGCCACTAGATGACACTGTTATTTGGTTTTGATCTACTGATTCAATGAAACCTGGCTTCATTTTTAAAGACGGTGAAGACACTGTATCATGATACATCATCAGCTGTTTCATCAACACATCACCAATTAAAAACGGCAACTGGTTCCTCGAAAAATGCTTCACCAATATTTGAAAAAAACTATTGATATAATATGATGATATTGAATTGTTTTTTGGGATTGAATAATATGAGTTAATTTTATTTATTTTTATTGAGAAGAATACCAAGAATTCAATTTCTGAAACGGCAGAAATTCTGTCGAGATTAACATGAGAATCGATTTCCAAATCATTAATTCAGCATTTTTCTTGGTTGAGTTTTATCGTCTGATTGTCTCTCTCTCTTTCTATTTGAAGCCACCCAGTAGAGTGCTTAAACCATTGGTAGGCAAACACAAAAATATTCCTGCGGTCCAACAGCCGCACAAGACGAGGTCGCTGTAAAAGTAAATAGTACATTTGACGACTTTTAGCCCTTCGGTATCGACTTCCTGTTGCACTTTGCTCACGACACGTACGGCCGTCAGCACCTGTCACGGCCATAATGGCGTAAACAACAAACACCAGCAGAATAACTCGTCAAGTTTGACTAAACAAACTCCAGCGATGAGGATCGTTCCTCAAATAACCAGACTTCAAAAAGGCATGAGGCCACATTCCTGCCCGCCACGCCGTCCTATATACAACACGTGTCTTTGAGACGTCAAGAATCTTGGCGGGAGTATTCGGAGGGAGAATCCAACACGGCGGACGTGTCGCCACCGCTATGACCTCCAACCTCTCCGGCCATCACCCCCCCGTTTTGCAGCGGAGGCGCTATATTCCTGACGTTGTGCACAACTATTTTGCACAGCCGTGAGCGCCGATTCCACCTGTCCAGAGGACCAGCTTCTAGGCTTGGACTTGATTATCAGAACCTGACGGGGAATTCCATCGAGGATCAATTTCAAATCCGCGCTGTCAAAGTCGATCCTCTACAAAGACGAAGAAGACGAAGTGGAGACTTTTCTACAACGTGCAGCTGCGGAGTCTAAATTTAGCCACATGATGGTGTGTGTGTGTGTGTGTGTGGGCGCCCAAAGAAAAAGACAAGAAGGGAAGACCCGCATTCACACTTAGCATTGCGAAGTGTAGAGCGAGTGATGAAAGCGACCGTCGTGCCGCGAAGGCGAGCAGAGAAAAAAAAGGAAACGAATGACAATCGCAAACAATGGAAATGTTTTTCCTACTGGTGAATCTGGGAGCTTCCGTATCTCCTCTCTCCAGCGTGAGGCTTATGCTCGACGCATGTGCCGGGATTAGAGCCGTGTGGTGGCGCTCAAACAAACCGACAATATTGAAGCTTTAATTGGACAGAAGTCTTCTTGTATTTAAGATAAACTTTGCGTCAGCTACATGATTGCTAGCTTGAACCTGGAAAACCTACTCTAGTCCTTCCATGTGGATTTTGAATACGCTTCTCTCTGATGCTCTGAATGACACAAACACAATATCTGTTGAACTAAAGGTTATTTCACTATATAGTTTCAATGCTACACTTTTGCCTATCATAGGATTTTCTCAAATCTGTCTGTTAAGAACAATTTAAGATGCCACGTAATCCCTTTTCATTTAAGCTGACCTGTTTAATAACATTACAGCACATTAAGAAACATTTGAAACTGGTATCGATATGTTTAGAATCTACACCTTTCCCAGGAGATTTAGATAAAGTTAAGTCGGATGATGGTTCATTTTAAGCCCCGTTTTTTGATGGCATCATGTGTTACATGTTGCATGAGTTCCAAATGCTGCTTCTCAGTTGTGCCCCAGGTTAAAAAAGGTATCACGGTACAGTGCAGGGGTGTTCAAGTCGCTACTCAAAAAGGCTGAAGCTGCAGGTTTTGGATCCAGTCGAGCACATATAGTTGAATCCAACAGGTGACTTGAATCAGTTGATTGTCAATCAGGTGCTGCTTTTTCAAGCTCACACCTGATTGGTTGCCCCTACAAAAAATAAAATCGCATGGATAAAGTATTGGTAAGATAATTCTACATTCTCAAAAAATAAGATGCGATCTCATTATTTGTGAGGATGAGCATTGATTTTCAAAAGAATACATTCAGATCGAGACACGTTATTTAGTCAAATAATATTTTTTAACTTCAAGATTCAAGAGCGGCTTTATTCGTCAGTACATATTGGTACATATTAATGGAATTTTCCGTGGCTGTGGACATATTCGTAATCGGTTGTAACACAAATTAGAAGAGGATAATAGATAAAGAAAAACAATATATACAAAATATACAAAATATACAAAAAATTGTGCGGAAGGAAATAAATAAAATAAGGCAAACATTGCAATAAATAGTATATGAATAGCATGGTAGGAATGATCCGTTCATGAGTGAGACGGCGGAGGAGAAGAAAGTGTTCTTGTCACGCTCACCATGCTACAAAGAGGCTGCAGAGAACAGACATCAGAGCACATTAATAGAAAATATGTGAAACATCTATTTAGATGTTTAGAAACTTGACATTTTTCAATTTGTTTAAAGTCAGAGTATGACTAGTTAAAGCCCCCCTTTGGTGACGGCATCATCTGACGAGTGATGGTTTGATGAAGCTTCACGAAGCAGTGTCATGTTGAGCAGAGGTCGGTAGGTGGCGCCATAAGTTTATAAATGATTTGAAGTTTCATTAGAACAGTTGTTCAAAACAAAGGAAAATAGTGCAGAGACCGCCATCTAGTGGACTCTGAAAATAATGATGAAGCCTCATCTGATAGTCAGTCACCAGTTGATGGGGCCTCATGAAACGGCTGATGAGGTGTCATGATACATTGTCTTCATTGTTGAGAGACCACTAGATGGCACTCTCAGTTTTAAAGTGAGGCCAGGTTACATTGAATTAGTCGATCAGTGGACAATATTCCTCTCGTTCTCAGCACCCGGACAGGTGTGGAAAAGGTCACAAATAACTTTGTATGAATTTTAAAACGACTGCCAGTGAAAATGTTGGTAGTGGCCACGAAAGGTCAGAGGTCAAATCATCTCAACAAGGACATCACGATCAATGAGACGGAGAGTGCTAAAGTGTTTTCTTGGAGCCATATTCAGAAGTAATGGAAAACTGGCCGACAGATGACGGTTTCTTTCAAGCACTTGAGCACTTGGATGTTTTTGAAAATTGGCTGTATAATAGTGTAGCATGACCTTGCAAACAAGGACCTTGTCCTAAAACTAGACTTTCCAATCAGATTCTTCAATGATTCTTCACTGACCTCAGAAGACATGGTAGTAAGACTCATGACTAGAAATCATTTCTGTAAATCTTGAAGACTGTTTTATCAACAATGCTGTTCTTTTTGTTACATCTGTTCAAAAGATATTCCTGATCTTGCTTGAATCTAAGAGTTGTCACAAGAAACCCAACATAAAAGAGAAGCTTCCATAAGTGAAGCTGTTTTCTAGTGATGAAGCTTCATGAAGCAGTGTCATGTTGTTTAGAGGTCAGTAGGTGGCGCCATCAGTTTAAAAATGATGTGATGTTTCATTAGAACAGTTGTTCAAAACAAAGGAAAATAGTACAGAGACCGCCATCTAGTGGACTCTGAAAATAATAACACTGCTTCATGAAGCTTCACCAGACCATCACTACTGTTTTCTTCTTTCATTTCTGGAACATGGGTTGAAACATAAAGTCTGGGAAGGTTGCATGATATTTTAGAGCCAATGAAAGACGACATGCAATGCCATCAATATATATTAAACATAAACTTATTATTTTAACTTTTTCGCTGCAGGAATGAACTGGAACGTCAGTTTTTGGAGCTGCTACAGTTCAACATCAACGTGCCGTCCAGTGTTTACGCCAAGTATTACTTTGACCTGCGCTCCCTGGCAGAGTCCAACAACCTCAGTCTTCCCCTGGAGCCGCTCGGCAGAGAGAAGGCTCAGAAGCTGGAGGTGAGTGGAGCTCATCACGTAGAGTGAGTCTGCAGACGGGACACTTTAGTGAGTTCACGCCGAGTTGATTAAAAGAATTGCGAAGTGCGTCATGTTGTCTAGCGGGTGAAAGACGAGGTGTTGCTTTGAAATCAGCTTCTCTGCCTCGTAATGGTGTTTATTTCTGATCAATCCTCTGCAGTAAAACATCCTCAACATCTACTTTCTTTTCTAGAGTGACAGAATATAGGAAATAAAGACATGGCATGATTGTTTCTTATGGTTTTAAACTAATTGTATTATGCAATGACATTCATTTGAAATATAAAACATATTTTAAGATTGAAAAAACAATAGTACACTAAATAAAAACTTAAAAACATTTTCTTTTTTACATCAACTGGCAAGAAAACCATAAAAACTAAAATCAGTTGAACATTTTTGGATAGAAAATCATCAAAGAAAAATACTCTTGATTGAAAAGGTAAGTGTGACATGAGATAGTTTCAGTTAAAACATTGAATTACAAAATAATAAATTCAGAACGAGACACATTATTTAGTTAAACAAAATGTTCGACTCATATCATGCTAGAAATCTGAACTTTAAAACAAAAATGTAAATATATATATATATATATATACTGTATATATAAACATTTTTTCTAGCATTAGAAACATTATATGCTAAAAGACCATGTTACAGTTAAAGGTTTAATTCCCAACAAGAAAATAATTAAATAAAACTCAGACAAACAATAAAGGAATAAAAGCAATAAAAAAAAGATATATCTACCTCTCTTTTCCTCCTTTTTTGTGTTTAATGTTTTGTTTTATTCTGTATTTAAAGACCACTTATGCCTAGATTGATATTTAATTAGATAAGGCTGTTTCTCTTTGAGGTCATTAAAAGTATTTCTATTCTTTTCAATTTTTTAATTGGTTGATTCACTATATTATTCTCTATAATTCATGTTTCCTTTGGCAGAATGGCTATTCTAAAAAGCGCTTGTGTACTTTCAGGCCATTTCCCGCTTGTGCAACGACCGATACAAAGACGCGAGGAAGCTGGCGAAGAAGCGATCGCAGAGCGCGGACAACCTGACGGTGGTCCGGTGGTGTCCGGCCATCGTCTCCTAACATCGGTGGGCAGCACTGTCTGGGTCCCTCCTGGCTCACATGCACGGAACCAAGACTTGTGACGCAAACCTGAGAGACTGGGACAAAAGAAACAACCGTAGCAGCTTTACAGTGTCGCGTGGAAGTTTTTTGTTTTCTGTTCACACGAGGAAAAGACTCCTCTTTGTACCTCCAGCAGTTCCTCCGATGAAACTTCCAGAATGTTCGACATCTTCACGCTCACGGCTGTCAAAGCAATACCCCGGACTCTCCGCCCAGATGCGAGACCGACTGTAGATCTTCACTGCCATCATCCAGACCTGTGGTGCCTGCGAGTCAACGGCGGCGGAGGGAAAGTTAAATAACCTGCAGTATTATTCTTTTCTTTTTTTTTAACGGCTCCTCCTGCTTGTAGAAACGTTTGCATTTCACGGCACGACACGATCAAACTTGTGCTCTGGCACCTCTGACTGTTACATGACTCGAACACGGATAGATTGTAAAACTTTTTTCTTTTTTTATTATAAAGAGTAATAAAGTGTTGTCGGTAGAAGCTTGTCGTGTAAAAAAAATCCAAAAGAATGATGTCAGAATATTTATATTTGGTAATACTACTGTATGACAAATCATGTGATGAAAGTATTTAAATGGGTGACACCACTTTTTTTTCCGTTGCATTCTCACGTACTAAAGGACACTTTTTTTTTTTTGATTGATTTGAAGTCATTTTTGTAAAAAAGCAGGTGATGACTGGATATGCCAGTAAACTGTGACGACATTTTAAGAATCGTTTTGCGTCTTTTTTTGTTGGTAAACATTTTCTATTAAAAAAAACATGTAGTATTACTGTAAAAAACAGTGAAATCGTTACATAACTAGGGTAGAGATGAACAGAACAGTCATCTATTAGACACTCAGACACAGCCGTGGGTCAGAGAGGGTGTGTTTATATGAAGTATTAAGACACACAACAAGGTATTTATATCTTAAACAAACATGAACATGCAGTGTGTTGAAACTAGGGATTTGCGGAATTGTAGTAACACAGTTTGGACACTGAAGGGAGACAAAAACAATGTTTTTAATCCTACCTATTTCTGCTTTAAAGCAGATCTACTTTATTGGCTTCTCAATATGTTTGGGGTTCCACAGATCTTGGAGGAGAACAAGGAAAAACTTTGTACTAACATTTACACAACAAGGTTGCAAAGATCTGATGGTTTTAAGGTCAAAGTTCTAGAGGTTTACTGGATTAGAACTCTTAAAATAAATCCAGTCCAGTAACTAAAATAGTGGATGGTGATGTAAAAATCACATTAACAGCTAATGGTTGCTTAAAGAAAGCCTAGTAGTTTAATATTATTATTATTATTTTTAAAGATCCCGGTTCCCTTAATTTAAATCCATTTTCAGCTTAATCTTAATAAATACATTTTATTTTAAATATAAATAAAAAATATATATAAACACAAATGCTATATACAAAATAAATTATACACATTGTTTTGTAGAGCCGATAATTATAGTCAAATAATTAACATTGATAAATAGTTTTAAAAATGGTTGACTCCACAGGAAATTCATAGAAATTGTTGTTGTTGTTGAAAATACCAGAGCAATCTGTAGATTTTATTTTGGTATAAAGTGCCTGTTTTATCGAACAGTTTGAACGTTTAAAACCAAGTTCTTCAAGCTTTTATCATAGATTTTTGAGTGATTTTGCTTTAATTTTTAATCAATCACAGAAATGCTAATATAGGTTTTCCCCCCGACAAAATAATCTACCAAATGAATATTCCATTTAATCAATATAATTAACTTGACTGACTAGTATCATGGACAGTAATGTCACCCTTTTTAACTTTACTTTCTGACCGAAGATTATATTCAAGGCAGTAGAACATACAAATACTGTAAAAATCTATACAAAAAAAAACAAAAACATAGAAGATGTTCTTGATTCACAACTAGTGTTGGGAGTTGTATACATTTAAATTACCATCTTACAACTATTTAAAAATATTTTGATCACATTTGAAAACTTTTTTTTTGGTGTATGTTGTAGTTGAAAAGTGTTTAAACGTTCAAGCAAGTATTCCAGGAGGCTTGTTGTCCTCCTGTAAGGACGCCCGGCAGCACCAAAATATCCGCGCAATGCCAGGACGCGACGTGCCTCCGCAAGTGTGACAAGAATAGACCCACAATGGGGCTCGCTCCCGTCTTCTGTTGTCTAAGGACAGACAGTTGTCTGCAGGGGACAGAGGAAGAGGTAAGACAGACGGGGGGTGAAACACAGCAGCTTTTTTTGGGGGTTTTTGTATTTCTACCTTGATGAGGATCGATCGTCCGGACTGGTGTTGGGAAGTTTGGGTTCCAACACTAGTCGATAGATTGACTGTTGGAAGGAAGATTGGAATCTCAAACTCCAGGCCTGGAGCGGCGAAGGAATGGCCGGATCTTCTGAAGTCGTCTTTATTTCCGTCAACTACAACATCACACTGATCGGTGAGAGTCGTTTCTAAATCGTAAATCTTTGCAAACTTAATAACGCGCATATTTTCCAGGAAAGATTTGGTTCATCCTGATGGTCTTCCTCCGAGTCCTGGTTCTCCTCCTGGCCGGTTACCCGCTCTACCAGGACGAGCAGGAGAGGTTCGTGTGCAACACCATCCAGCCGGGATGCGCCAACGTTTGCTACGATCTCTTCTCTCCCGTTTCCCTCTTCCGCTTCTGGCTGGTCCAAGTCATCGCCTTGTGTCTTCCCTTCTTCGTCTTCGTCATGTACGTGGTCCATAAAATCTCAAACGGACTCCTTCCACCCGGGAGAACGGCTCAGCGGACCTCGGCGAAGAAGACTTTTTCCTCTGGCTCCCTTCAGGGAGGTGGAATCCAGTTTTTCACCGGGGCTTACGTTCTCCACCTGGTCTTCAGGACGTTGCTAGAAGTGGGCTTCGGCGCCGCTCACTACTACCTGTTCGGCTTCTACGTCCCCCGCAGATTCCTGTGCCAGCAGCCCCCGTGCACCACCCAGGTGGACTGCTACATATCCAGGCCCACCGAGAAGACCGTGATGCTCAACTTCATGCTGGGCGTCGCCGCCACGTCGCTGTTCCTCAACGTCCTGGACTTCTTCTGCGCCGTCAAGCGCTCGGTGCAGCAGAAGAAGAGGAGGACGGCGGCGGCGGCGGCGGCGGCGGAGGGCATTTACGAGGAGGCGCAGGCGAATCGGGACCTAACGGGGGACCCCGGTCCGGCGGCGGGGAGTTTCCGTAAGAGGAACACCAACGGGAACAACGGCTGCTCCCAGGTCGACGGGGAAGGTAGCGACGTGGCGCTCTGTCCCCCGGAGTCCGTGGTGGGGACGCCGAGATCCATCCGGGTCAGCAAGCGTGGTCGGCTCAAACCCCCGCCCCCGCCCAGGAGGGACCTCGTGCCGGACCACGACGGGAGACCGCCTCAGGTCGGGAGTCATTCCTTCGACGAGATGGACCTGCAAACCAGCAGCGAGGGACCGGAGAAGCGCTCACATTGGGTGTGACTACCTGGTGTATCTACGGACCATCTGACTCACAGGGATATACAAGTGCATTCATCATTCGTGGATCCGGAAAAGGGAAGTCAAGCGTCATGACAAGAGCGCGAGTGTGAATCGCACCAATAGTGGATCACTGACCTTGGAAAAATTCTAAAAGCGTTTCCCACCTGTTTCAAGCCTTGTTACCCCCCCCACCTCCTCGTGCACTGGCCATAAACAAAGAAGAGGCCTTGGCCCGACCTACACCCTCGTGCCCCCCCCTGATGAGACGTGTCGTTGGGGTCGGCTGGTGTTTGGCTGATCGATGACTCGCTTCATTCTTTATACCATTAATAATCTTTAAAAACATTTTTGATACATACAGACAGAAATAAATGACCTAGAAAATAAGGAATACGACATAAGGAATACATTCATTTAAAGAAAAATCACGTTATTTAATTTGAAGGTTTACAGAATTTAGATTCTCATCTACAAAATATAAAAAAGACACAAAGTTTTACAGGTTAATGTATATCGACTAGCACTTTTAGCTACTAGCTAAAGCTAACAAGTACAATTCATCCGGTTCAAACTATCCCAAAAACCTAAAATTGCAGTTGGGAAAAAGACTTAAAACCTTTCTTTTGACATCTACAGTATGGTAAGATTGCCAAGAGGAACAAAACCATATAAAAAAGTGAGATATTCAGTCGATGTTTTAAAGTGATGTCGCTTAAAGACATGTCTTTTGTAATGGCCAGTGTCACTGGGTGGCAAGTGAAACTGCAGGGCGGTCACAAACCCCTGATTTTTATTATACTTATATTCAAAGAAACGAAGTGTAAGGGCAATATTTATTAATTTTTTTGTGAACTCAGTTAAAAATCGGGGTTAATTCTACGTGTGACTGCCCCGGACATTGAGAAATGATCCATGTTCTTGTTAAAAAATGAATTAAAAACGTAGATATACAGTATGAACGACGGCATTAAAATTGCACGTTGTGCAATACCTTTTTTCACACGTATTCAAGAGCTCATAAAAACTGGATTTTCACCGAAGAAAGATGGGAATAGAGATATATTTTTTAATATCATTGGCACAGAGGCTCCCGAAGTAATTACTCTGTCCTATAAGGTCTCCATATTTATGGCGACAGCTTGTCACTCTATTTCCAGGCCTAGCGGAGCTTAGCTTCGACATACACCCTCACTATGAATAGAGCCGAGCGGCGGTAATGCCTGATGCCCTTCAGGAAATCTCTTGCTCTGGCTGTTTTCGGGGGTTTCATCTCGATCAAAGCTCACATTAAATAAGAGCTCAGATCTCACCGGCGCATCCTTTGGCCCCGAACCGCGGGGCCCCTTTGAGGTGCAATTCCTCGGGTTTCTACTTGAAGATCCTCTCGACAATACGATGCGTTATTGACGCGTGAATATTCAGGTGTGGACGAGAAGCATCAATCTCCAGACTATCCTTTCCATCCAGCTGTGCATCACAGACACCTGCAGCTGGGATGCGGGGAGAAGCATCTTTGAGTAAAACTGATAGCTCTTGATCTCGCTCCTCCTCCTGGAGGTCTCTTTTGAAGGTCGACAATGGCCGTCTCTCCGCTGGGAACGGGGTCCCACCCTCGCAGGGGTGACCACAGCGGGAGGATCATCCAAGCCTGGCAGGTGTGACACGAGTCATGCCACACTTTGTCAATCACTGGTGCTTCACACTTGCTTGAAGCTTCATGAAACAATGTCTTTTTAAAAAAAAATATATTTATAAATAAGCTGTTCGAAGCAATCGATTATAGAGCAAGAGGTGCCACCTAGTGGGCTCTAAACATAATGACACTGCTTCATGAAGCTTCATGAAGCAGTGTCATCATATTTAGAGTCCACTAGATGGCGACATCTGCAATAGTTTCCTTTGTTTTGAACAACTGTTCTCATGAAACGTCACATCATTTTTCAATTAGTGGCGCCACCTGCTGAACTCTAAACAACATGATACTGTTTCATGAAGCTTCACCAGACCATCACTACTTTCTTCTAAGAAGTTTTTCCTTTTATGAAAAGAATACTCGCTAAAAGAAATATGATTTAAAGACAGGACATAGTATAGTATCAATTGCATAATTTTGATGATGATATCAATGAAAATTTGACCAGTTTATTTATTTATTTTCACTCAGAAAATAAGGGTTGTAATATTGTATGCAAATGTTCAGGTAGTGATAAACTAATGAAGCTTCATGAAGCAGTGTCATTATACTCAGAGTCCACTAGATGGCGGTCCCTGCATTATTTTCCTTTGTTTTGAACAACTTTTCTAATGAAACATCACATCATTTTAAAATTATTGGCGCCAACTACTGACCTGAAATGACACTGCTTCATGAAGCTTCATCAGACCATCATTTCTTTCGTCTAAGAAATTATAATTATTATTGTAAATAGAATTACCCAAGAAAGGATCTAATTTTAATTGACAGGATTTTAATGAGTTTTTATTGATTTATTGTAATTCATAAGAATCATAAAATAAGGGTTGTAATATTGTATGCGAATTTCAGGGCAAATTCTTGAAATACAAAAGCCTTTAAAGGTGTAGGATTTATATTAATCTTAAAATAAAATGCATATTTAGAATTTACAAGACTTAAACGAACTGTTTCTATTACTGTAAATTTGCTGACATTTCTAACATTCTTTAAAACTCTGGATACATTACTTATATTTTGAGATCCATTTCAACTGCTGTGTGTTACTTGTTGAACATGAATAGGTATTGAATCGAATATATTTGGATGCACTTTATTGGTTGACTGCAGTCATATTTGCATTATGATGTTGTGTTGCCCTCTAGCGGTAGTAAATGTGAACTGCTACAGTTTTAAATAAATCGAGTTACTTTCGTCGAGATTTTGTATGAAAACGCATTTGTATGAAATAAAAACTATATATATTTTCTTCAAAAGTTTGAGTTAATGGAGCGTCACTTATTTAATTTGTGATATTTAGTTCGACCAACTCTGCACCTGTTCATGTTTTTCTGTTCCTCTCTTTGCCTGCAAGTTAACCATGAAAAGGTTTTTCAACATATTACATGTAAAGATAAAAACAATGAAACTAAAGAATATATATATATATATTAAAAAAAAAGGAAAAATTGTAGATTAAACTTCTTAAACAGCGCCCTCAAGCCGCCATATAATGCAACTGCACTTCTCTGATTTATGTTAAAATCCTTTTTAGTTTTATTAAAATGAAAATACTACATCATTTAATATTAGGCCATTAACAGTAAACCTGAGTGGCCCAAAGTGAATTTATAAAAGTCTGTCAGTTTTTACACCATTTTATAAATGGAAAAGAAAGAAAAACGTTTGTAGACATTAGCACTTCACTAGTTAGCCACATTAGCATTAAGTTACACCGTTAGCTTGTCATTGTATTATTAACAATCAGCGATAAACTATGTTAACTGCTAGCAAATAAAAGAGGTTTGTTACTTATTCTGCATGCAATTCTTTTATATTACATAAAACTAATTATCTGAAGAATCCACAACATGCTAGTGTTTTCTACTCTCTGTGCTAGGCTAACGCACTAGCTCTTGCTAACACCGAGCTGACTGCATATATTATGTTGAAAAACTATACTTTAGAGTGTTTTTTAAACATAAACAATTTTAATTTGTTCATCACTAACTGTTTTATTTCAACCATCACTTTTGTTTCATTAGCATTTGGACTCGAGAAATACACTTCGATTAAGCTCGTTTTTATTTATTTATTGATGTGACAAACTATCTTTAAATAGAGTAAGTAAGTTCCACAGCTTGCATCCAATAATAGCCGCTAAGTTCACTTTAAAAACGTAAAGAGTAACACAATAAACACAGAGATGGTGGTCCAGTGTTTTTAGGAAAACTACAAAACAAGTACAGGAACTTTGGCTGCTTGTTGTTTTACTTCTATATCTTCTAGCATTTCCATCCGCCTCCCAATAATAATCATTTAATCAGCACAATAAAAGACGGTGAACAGCTTCTCTTGTTGCTTGTCGTTTCTACTGGTTAAAAAAAAAAGACATTTTAAACTCAGATCAATAAAGAAACAAGTGAAAAATTACACAGAAATAAAAAAACAATACAGATATTGTAGATTTTTGCACAGGTAAACATGTGTTCTAAATAATTAAGTGTGAAACTACCATAAATCTTATTTATAATCAATTGATAATCCTGTTTTCTTTTATAATTATACTTTATTTTCTTTTATAACTGCACCATCTTGTAGTGATATATGAAAATAATTCAGTGAGATCATGATGACGGGAATGTGAGTCTAAAGTAAAAACAAAATTTAAACTTAGCGCATTTAAATAAGTGCGTGTAAATCTTTCTATTCCAGAGTAAAGTCAGCAGGAGTTTTGTTCCAGGAACAAAGTTCATGTTTAGTTTGTTTTTATCATCATTTGAGCCCTGGATCATATCAATTGAATCAAGAATATCAAACACATGCTCTCTGTCGATCAGATGCTGATGTGATACTTTCTGCTGAAGGTCAGTGATTTTAATTAATAAATTGTATTTTTTTTACATCATGGAAAGAAAATGTAAGAATCCTGTCTCCTCGTAGTTTGACTGACACTCATCATCATCAGGGGGATTCAGGGGCCCGGGCCTGTCTGGGGGGGTCAGGTCTGGCACGCATCAGGTTTTTCATCTTGTGTTTCGTCACACTGCTGTCCTTTCCTGTGGGCACGCTTCATTTTTTACGATACCAGGTGTAGGTCATTCTTCAATCATCAGGTGAGTCACGTGAGACACGTCACGTGACGTCATTTCCATTCGTGACATGAACAAACCATAGTGCGATAAACAAAATGTTTTTTTTAATGACAAAGAAAAATTTGAGGAAGTTTTAATCAATAAAATAGTATTGACTTAAAAATCTCTTCGAACGACCAACGCAGATTTGATTGTCGGACCTTGAAACGCTTTCGTTTAAAATGTCGCCCCCAAGTGGTCAATAAATAGACCTACAATGGCAATAGTCAGCGTGAGGGAATAAGCGATAGAAAACGAATGAATGAGAAATTAGATCTACCCTTATTATTCCCCCATTGAGTAAGAACAATGATTATCATACAAACATAACTTTTATACAAATATAATATTTGTTTTACAATAACTATAAAATAATAAACAATAATAATGATAAACTAAAACATAAGCACAATAGTAAACACGTCCACAACAAGAAGCATGTATACATACAGAGTTTGGGGAAGGATTTCGACACATTATAACATTATAACAAACATTATTTAAATAAATAAAAAGATTCATATCCTGACCGCAGTGGGCAGAAACTATAGCAGCAGAATATTTTCAATAGTGCGATTGAATGCGTCTGTTAGAATAGACACATAGTTTAAACACCAATATATAAAATAAATAATGTTCGTCTAACATCTGTCAACCAAATTGGTCGACTGGGATTATTATATTTAGACAGCAGGAGGTTGGGGCTTTGATTGACAGATGTCACGGAGCATTTGAGTGTCTTTCAAATTTAAAGTGACGACAGTAGTAAGTAAAGATTCATCTTCCCTCTGATACATTTAAGTTTAAGAGCTCCCTGCTCGTCTGGAATCTCTTCTAATAATACTACGGTTTGGGTTGTTTCTGTATAACAAAAATATTCATCTTTATGTATTATTATTATGTTCATTAGCAATACATTTTCATTTCAAGACACCAACCAATCTCATGTTTTAAATCCAACGGCAACTTGTGAATTAAACTACTTTCCAAATCTACTTGTTGGTTTCAATAACTCTATTTTTGTAGAATTTCAGTTTTTCCATGTTACGTTTTTTTTTAAACGCCTCTTGACTATGTATCATAAAAATAAAAGTTGGTAACATGAACTACTAAAACACGTTGGTAAATATTTGTGTTTGTGGGTCATTGAAGTTTCACGAAACACCTTAAGGTTTCACGATACACTGTTTTTTTTAAAGAGCTTAGTAGGTGGCGCCCTTGAATTATATGAGGTTTTACTGACGCAATAGTTGAGAGTCAAATAGTGTATCATGAAACCTCATCAAGTGTATCATCATCAAGTGTTTAATGAAACCTCCTCAAGTGTTTCATGAAACCTCATCAAGTTTATCATGAAACCTCATCAAGTGTTTCATGAAACCTCATTAAGTTTATCATCATCAAGTGTTTAATGAAACCTCCTCAAGTGTTTCATGAAACCTCATCTAGTTTATCATGAAACCTCATCAAGTGTTTCATGAAACCTCATCAAGTTTATCATGAAACCTCATCAAGTGTTTCATGAAACCTCATCAAGTGTTTCATGAAACCTCATCAAGTTTATCATGATACCTCATCAAGTGTTTCATGAAACCTCATCAAGTTTATCATGAAACCTCATCAAGTGTTTCATGAAACCTCATCAAGTGTTTCATGAAACCTCATCAAGTGTTTCATGAAACCAAATCAAGTGTTTCATGAAACCTCATCAAGTTTATCATGAAACCTCATCAAGTGTTTCATGAAACCTCATCAGGTTTATCATGATACCTCATCAAGTGTTTCATGAAACCTCATCAAGTGTTTCATGAAACCTCATCAAGTTTATCATGAAACCTCATCAAGTGTTTCATGAAACCTCATCAAGTTTATCATGATACCTCATCAAGTGTTTCATGAAACCTCATCAAGTTTATCATGAAACCTCATCAAGTGTTTCATGAAACCTCATCAAGTTTATCATGATACCTCATCAAGTGTTTCATGAAACCTCATCAAGTGTTTCATGAAACCTCATCAAGTGTTTCTTGAAACCTCATCAAGTTTATCATGAAACCTCATCAAGTGTTTCATGAAACCTCATCAAGTGTTTCATGAAACCTAACAAGTGTTTCATGAAACCTCATCAAGTGTTTCATGAAACCAAATCAAGTGTTTCATGAAACCTCATCAAGTTTATCGTGAAACCTCAAAGTGTTTCATGAAACCTCATCAAGTTTATCATGAAACCTCATCAAGTGTATCATCATCAAGTGTTTAATGAAACCTCATCAAGTATTTCATGAAACCTTTTTTTTCCCCGACGCCCTGATAGATAGAACTTTATTGATCCCTTAAGTAAATACCTTTGATCAATTACCTTGATTATCTGAAGCAAACCTTCTTTGTAATCAGCAAGAAGCTGGAAATTCTTCTGGAGTTCTTCAGCAGAAACTCTCCTCCGCTCGACAAGTCCGGATCCGTGTTGTGCATTTGACCCGACAATAAAAACAAGACGGCCTCTTGAACTCGACTGAATCAACGGAACAAGTCCAAGCACTCGCCTCGGTCCGTGTGAAGGTTCTCTAGACGACACTCCCAGCAGCAGCAATTTTTTTCTTCTCCACCTCTCCTGGTGAACCCTGCAGAGGAACTTAGACTGTTGCCGAATAATTACAACTTCTGTGCAGAAAGTCAAGACTGAACAGGCGGATTCAGGTGTGCGACACAATGGAGACAGAAGGTCGTCTAGGACGTCTGGGAAAACTCCTGGGATGAGTGATTTTGTAAAGCTGCACATTTTAGTCATGACTTTTTTGTTTTTTTGTTTTAATAACAATTGACATTTTTCTTTTTAAATAAACTGAACTAAACTGAAGTGAGATTTTTTTTCCATGTACTGTGATGTACTCGCCGGTAGATGGTGCTGTTCTCTCAGTTCATCGATGGGTGACAGATGTTTGTTTTTGAGACGCAAAAGCTTCACATATGTTTGAAAAAAAACCCCATAAAATCAACTTTTTTATTTTATTAAAAATAAGTCTGCGTAATGTTCTGGTGACTTTTCTCGGGTCTACCACGCTGTAATTGAAGGGGTAACGTTTTGTATGTGAATTCTAAAAGTGGCTCTACAACTACTGGCATATTCACCCGCTTCAGCAGATGTGTTCCTGTGAACAGCTGCTTTTGTCTTCGCCCCACACACAGAACTACAACTTCCAACCATCACAACTCAGACACTAATCAAAGACGCCGCTGGGTTACAGTAGATCATCAGATGCCACTGCATCGCCTTAATTGGGGACCAAAAAAAAAAAACCAGATACATTTGTTGCGGCTGTAAAAAAAAAAAAAGAAGAAGAAAATGCCTCTATTAGGGGTCTCTCTTTTTTAGATGTGAGATCATGTGAACAGACCACCTGTGGGGCTTTCATTGCTGCTTCAATATCATTCATGTCAAGGCCCCTGCACTCGCTGACACAGCTTGAGCAAGAGAGGGAGAGATGTTTCAATTCAAGACCCCGAAAAAAAAAAAGGGGAGAAAAAAGACAAGACGCAGGGGCTCTGGCAGGTTTCAGCTCTGACAAACCTCCTGGAAAAAAAAAAGAGAGGGTTCTAAAATGGTCTTTCAATTGTAGGACACCCATCAAAGCGTCCAAATGGGGACGTTTAGGGGAACCTTGGCACATCAGACAGACACTCCTAATACACACCACCTTTTATTCTCGGCTGTTAAAAAAGAAAGATCAAAGTTTCTGCAGATGAAAAGGGTCCGTTCCCTGCATTTATACCCCATTCACCCGCGGTCCAACCTCCCCCAACCCCCTTCTCCCTTTTTTTTTTTTTTTTATGAACTAAATTAAGAAAGCGGCTTCTGCAGGCATGTGAAGAGGACTTGAACAATTATGGAGATGCTCCAACTCAACCCCTGCCTCTAATTACCGCTCTCTAATGGTTACAGGGGCTTTTCTTATTTTAGCTTCTTTATATTTCATCTCTTTTCGGAGGCGGTCTGGGTGTGATTGGAGCGGCCTCGCTCTTTGATTCGAGGACATGATGTCACCGTGGAGGTAGCATAACAGTTTTCAGTCCGTCAGCAGTGAAATATAAAAAGTGCAAAACCTTCTCATCAAACCGGTCGTTATAAAATAAAACAGTGTTATTTATAAGTTTGTTTGTATATTTATGTTTCTAAAGTTGCACGACTGGGATTATTTATCTTTTAAATAGTCTGGTTTTAAAAAGCAGCTCACTTTTTAACACTTTAGGTAATGTCTGATGACTTTTATTTCCTCGAAAAATAAGAAGTTTTTGGTTAAATGCCGCTCACGATATATTTGTTATCTAACATACTATTAGAATAAATCAATTAAAAAAGAAAAATCACTTTTACAACTCCAACCTTTTCATACTTTTCCAGTGACCCCGAGTTCAGTTTTGTCTGAAAGTATATTCAAGTTTAATCTATATTCTCACATGTGTTCAGGGGAACTGTTGACAGTTTTTTTTTCTAATTTGAAAAGTACATCTGAAAAAGAACCTTTGTTACTCCAGAATAAAGCAGCCCTTTTAAACATGTTAAGATGAGAAAACACCGAAAACCAAACTTTAATTTATCAAAGGTTTTATTGTCAAAATAGAGATCATATTTGTGCTTTCTCAGAAAAAAAATCTACACTTTGTACAAATTTACAATATAAACTTCCTTCTTTTTTCTTTTCTTTTATACACAAATGTACAAGTTTTTTTTATATATAAATACAAAAAGAAAGTGACCCGTAAGATACTTGGGGGTACTATTTAAGGCTTAATTTAAACCATCTTGATTGACATTACACAATGTTTTCTGGCACTATGAAGATAAGAAATGGTTATAAAAAAAAAAAAATGGTCTTTGTATGAAGCTAGTTAAGAAACAATTGTCTCAACAACAAGTAATGCCCGGTCTCAGTCTGCAGCTCTAATACATATAAACAAGAGAGGAGTTGACCCGTGTGAATGCCTGGACATTGTTTTTTAAGAGCTCTCCCCTGGAGGTGAGTGGGGAATTTGGGAGCACCTCAGCAGCAGGTCATTACCATGTAAATCACCGAGGACAGGGAGTGATGGGTTATCTCCCAAACAATTAGCAGTCCCACATAAGCTGCTTTTTTTTTGGCGGCTCTCATTCAAACCTGGGACAATGGCATCTGCTTGGGGCAGGACACCGAGCTGGCCGTGCCGGACCTCCAGGTCAGCCCCGTGCTCACGTCGCTGTACATGGACCCGCTGGTGGCCTTGCTGCCCCAGCAGCACTTGGTGCAAAAGTTCCTCCACGACTCCAGGGTCTTCCCCGACCAAATCCACACCCCCGACGTGATGCCCACCAAAAGGCACATGAGGTACTTGAGCATGAAAACTGCATAGTGGGGAGTCCTGCGGTCCCTCTCCAGCAGACAGTTGGAGCAGTTGTGCGTGATCTCCCAGCTCTGCCGGTTGTGCTGCTCGTAGAAGTAGCACGCCACGATGATGGTGGCCGGCACCGTGTAGAGCACCGTGAAGATGCCGATCCGCATCATCAGCTTCTCCAGTTTGTCCGTCTTGGTGCCGCCCTGTTTGATGACGCTCCTGATCCGGAACAGGGACACGAATCCGGCCAGGAGGAACATAGTGCCGATGAACAAATAAATAACGAGCGGGGCCAGGACGAAGCCCCGGAGGTTGTCCAGGTTCTGGTTCCCCACGTAGCAGATGCCGGCCACCGAGTCCCCGTCCACCGAGCTCAGGGCCAGGACGGCGATGGACTTCATGCTGGGGATCAGCCAGGCGGCCAGGTGGAAGTACTGGGAGTAGCTGGCGATGGCCTCGTTGCCCCACTTCATCCCGGCCGCCAGGAACCAGGTCAGGGACAGGATGACCCACCAGATGGAGCTGGCCATGCCGAAGAAGTAGATGAGCAGGAAGACCACGGTGCACAGCGCCGGCCCGGTGGTCTCGTAGTGGATGTGCTCCAGGTCGTGCTCGCGGCTGCACGCCACCTTCTCGTGGCCCTCGATCAGCCTCACGATGTAGCCGATGGACACGAACATGTAGCAGGCGGACAGGAAGATGATGGGCCTCTCCGGGTACTTGAACCGCTCCATGTCGATGAGGAACGTGGCCACCGTGGCGAAGGTGGACACGAAGCACAGCACCGACCAGAGTCCAATCCAGAAGGCGGTGAAGGCGCGCTCGTCGTGCGTGAAGTAGGGGTTGTGACACGGCATGGCGCAGTTCGTGACCTGACCCGTCTTGACCCGGTTGTAGAGCGGGTGCCGGTCCGTGTTGATGGACACCATGGGCCCCAGGCACTTGCAGCCGGGCTCGCAGGGCGCCGAGGGCGGCTTGTACTTCCCGGGTGACCCGGGTGACCCGGAGCGACTGGGCTTCCCCTTTTGGGGGGGATTGCCCTTCCCCGGGTCGTGGGTGGGCTTGGACAGCACCGGGGACGCCGTGGTCGAGTCCGTCCTGTTGTAGTCCATGCACAGCGTGTCCGGGGTGCCCTGCACCGGGAGCAGGTCGCAGCGCATCCGGTCCGGCCAGGGGAACCCGTACTGGCGCATGAGGGGCGCGCAGCCCGCCCGGGCGCGCTCGCACACGCCCCGGCAGGGAGGCAGCGGCTTCTTGTAGTCCTCCAGGCAGATCGGCGTGTACATGCTGCACAGGAAGAACCGCAGGTCCGGCGAGCACTGGATCTCCACCAAGGGCCAGAACTGGTGCACCTCCAGACCCGCCTCGTCCTGGGTGTCGTGGTTGAACTGGTTGGGCATGTAGGTGTGATTGTAGCCGATGCCCTTGCACAGGGGGACGGATATCTCCTGACAGGTGAGCTCCTTGGCCGTGGTGCAGCTGGATCTGGGCAGGAGGGCGAGCGAGAGGAGCAGGTAGATCCCGAACGCATCCATCCCCGCGGGCGGCTCCGGGTCCCGGTTCCGATCACCCGTCTGCTGCGATCGGTCCTGGTTCCGAGTTTAGAATCCACCCATCATCGTTTCTTCTTCTTTCTTCAGCGTGGACCCTCAGCGACGACCAAAAAAAAAAATAACAACAAGCCCCCTTTTGCAGTCAAGATGGCTGGAGACAAGAGTCCACTTTACGATCGGAACCGACGTCCGGAATATCCTCCGCGCGCCCGGAGACGAGACATACACGCGCCCAGGTGGTGACGCGGACGAAGACAGAGCGCGTTTCTTTCATAAAAGCGTCTCGTTCGACGTGGTTTCATCGACACCCGAGTCTCTCTTTCTTTCTCTCGAATCCTTCGGTTCCAGACCAGCAGCAAACGCTTATAAGCAGGGGCTGGCGGGCCACGCCCCCCAGGCGCGTCTCAGCCAATGGCGGGGCCGAGTGGGCGGGACTCGACGCTGTCAATCAAAAGCACCTCAGACTCGCTTTTTGCTTTGCTGCCAATATTTATTATTTAACAATTCAGACGACAACAGTCAACAAAGTGCGTGATCCGTTTTTTGATCTCTCTCTCTCTCGAAAAAAAAAGATTTGTAAAGGAGAACCAGGGGATAAGACTTGTCGGTCAGCGAGCCGTCAAAAGATGTTTTTTTTTTTTTTTTTTTTTTGTATTCTTCAAATGAGGTGTTAATGTTTCGTTTAACGCTCTGCGGGAGGTATAATTGCGTCAGGCAGAGAAGTGTGAACACGTTCCTCAGACACAAAACACTGATTTTTTTTATTGTGTGAAACGTCCTTAAATCATCTCTGATGTTGTGGTTGTGAACTCAGGTGACACCAAACACTCACGCGATGCAACTGGAATAACTGCGTTATTATGTCTGTCTGTCTGTTAGTTTTTTCACTTTATTTTTTAAAATTCTTTCTGCAAACATGGTTAATATTATCCATTAAAATAACAATTGTAAGTAAGTAAGTAAGTAAGTAAGTACTTTTTATTTGTAGAGCGCTTTTCCAGACCAGGGTCACAAAGCGCTTAAACGATCAAAACAATATTCAATAAAGTATATACTTGTGCGAGGAACCATCAGTAGATTCTGATCCACAGACCTCAGAGCCCGAGCTGGGGTGTAAGGCTGGATCAGATCAGTGATGTAAGGAGGAGCCTGACCATGAATAGATCTGAAAGTAAGAACCAGCATTTTAAAGTTGATCCTGAAAGAAACTGGAAGCCAGTGAAGAGTTTTAAGGATTGTCTGATATGTTTCTAAACTTAAAGCTGATCTATTTACTATTTAATCCCATTTTCATTCATTCATTGTCTACCGCTTTATCACTTTTCAGGGGGCGCTGGGAGCCTATCCCAGTATGATAGGGCGAGAGGCAGGGGACACCCTGGACAGGACGCCAGTCTGTCGCAGGACTCACACACAAAGACAGACAACCATTCACACGCACGCTCTCGTACCCATGGACAATTTCCCAAAGTTATCAATCAACCTCTGTATGTTTTCGGACTGTGGGAGGAAACCGGAGTGCCCGGAGTAAACCCACATAACACGGGGAGAACATTCAAACTCTGCACTGTTAATATTATCAATTAGAATAACAATTGTCTAATATGTTTCTATACTTAAAGCTGTTCTATTTACTATTTAATCCCATTTTATATGTTAAAATGTACTAACTTTCCTTCAATAATATCGTTCTATCCTTTTCACATGATTAATGTTATACGAAATAATTCATTACGTTTGGAGTAAAAATGATGTTAAAGAAAATAGATTTTCTCGGTGAGTGTTTGATAGAAGAGGATCAACACTCATAATTCAATGTATCAAGAAGTCCTGTGGCAATACATGTGTTCTGATTCTCCAAGAAATAAAAAAAATATATATATATCAATAAGACTCTTACGGTTACTTATTAAATATACTAAATGGATTTACAAATCATTTATTTTGAGGAGGAGCTTTGGTTTTTTTCTCAAGTAGATAAATTGGGCATTTTTGTGGACTTTTTATCCACCTTCGAGGAAGTTTTCAGTGACTGTCACGTGACCAGTGCATCTGTCCGAAATGTGATCTTCAGTTCACCGACAAGAGGCGGTGAATAGACATTTTGTCCTCTGCTGCACACACACACACACACCCACACACACATTTTTTCTTACTTTCAGAGCTATTCATGGTCAGGCTCCTCCTTACATCACTGATCTGATCCAGCTTTACACCCCAGCTCGGGCTCTGAGGTCTGTGGATCAGAATCTACTTATGGTTACTGAACACGGTTCAGGACCAGAGGAGAGAAATCCTTCCAGACTGTTGCTCCTAAGCTTTGGAACGATCTTCCTCTCCCTTTGCACTTGATGGATCTACTGACTCCTTTAAGAAACATCTTAAGACGTTTCTATTTGTTAAGGCTTTTCCTTGATTTTCTGGAACTCCTGTTGTGTTGTCAGTTTTATCTTGACCTTTAAAGTATATATTTTATTGAATATTGTTTTGATTGTTTAAGCGCTTTGTGACCCTGGTCTTGAAAAGCGCTATACAAATAAAAATTACTTACTTACTTACTTACACACACACACACACACACACACACACACACACCTCCTCTCTCACTTGCGTGTAAACTTTGTGTCTAAAGCGTTGCGTCTATGATACAAAAAAAAAAAAAATGGCGCGCCTGGGATAGGATGTGGCTAGTATTATACTTGGGGGGGCGACGCCAGGTTCTTAATCACGAGAGGCCCGGTTCTTTTAGCCTTGACCCGACATAGAATTGAGTCACCCAGGGTTGAGTTGAGCGGCGGCGGCTGAACATCGGGCTGATTAAGTGAGTAGCCTGTGTGCGATAGCAAGGACGGCCTCTCTTAATGGCTGTTTGTTTTTGATTAGGAGACGAGGGCGGCGCTGCGGAGGAATGCGTGACCGAACCGTGTGTGTTTTTGTGGACGGAGTGATATTTTTCTCAATAATAAACCCAGGGATCGGAGATGTGTGAACAAGGAGACATAATAGAGGGGGAGTAAAGGTAAGTGGCTGGTCATACGGGAGGGTCGGTGCAGGCGGGCTACCATCGGCGCTGTTGTGCGTCGAGATAATGATTTACTTAACGCATATCCGTCAGGATTAGACTTATGAATCATTACTCATGTTAAACATGGAGCTTTTGGCATTTCAAGATAAATCTATAACGTGACCTACTTCTAACGAAAACAGTGGGGGAAAAAATCCACTATTTCTTACGCTCACCCCGTCTCAAAGCAACCGTTTGTTGGGATATCAATAACGTGGATTCATGTGTGATGAGGTGCTCCGGGCAAGTGGGAGAGGCTCCGGGTCAGACCCAGGACACATTTTGCCCCCGTGACACAAGCCTAGACCAGGAAGTAAACAAATGTGGCACATTTTTTTTTGGGTTCGATTCGGTTCATGTAAATAAAGGGTCTCCGACTTAATGTTGTAGACAATCTGTCGTACGTTATTGGTCAAAAATAGATTTTTTTTGTAAACCTGTTACATTTGAAGCAAAGGTCCCCAACCTTTTTTTTTTTTGAAAAGTACTGGCATTATTTTCACGACCGATAAAAAAACCCCAAATGACTTTAAATTCAAGGAACATACACCTCATTATAACGTTGAAGATGTTGCTTAATACCACCAGATGAAACATTGATTATAACCTTAACTTGGCTGTTAGTAAGTTACCATAGTGACAGTCAAGGAATAGGATTATGAAACCAGCTGATTGTTGGTTGCTAAAGCTAGCGCTAGTGCTAGTGCTAAGGTTTATATGTGTAGCTCCAAAGTCACATTTTCTTAGCTTTCTTTTTCATTATTTATATAAACTTGTGGGGATTTTTTTAAAATGTTTTTTGGAGTAGTGGTGTAAAAAAAACATGATACACAGACATAACACAATGTATGTTTAATGATATGGCAACAATGTCCAATTTCTCTCCCTTAATATTTAAATTTTATATTTATAAAAAAATGCTAACCCCCCCAACCACCCCCCCACATTATTTAACATTGTTGTGAATGGTTTACATTTGATAAAGTGTGTGTAAAATAAAATAATTAATTTTATTTTTTTTTTACAGTTAACCTTCTAAAGCTTCAGCTAAATAACGTCCTCCGCTGCTAAAGGAACGATTAAATCCTACAAGATCCTGGCTTTGACTGAGGACGAGAGGATACATTTAAGCCTTAAAGCTGATGTTTTGACACATTTTGGTTGAAAACAAGTCAAGAGTCATGTGGTCTGTATGTTCTGCTACTACAGAGTCCAGTACTCTGAGAATTCCTAAAAAATATATCCTACAGTATCACTATATATTGCAATATATCATCTTGTTTCCCCTATATTGTGATACGTATCACCCGATTCTTGCCAATATACACCTCCTAAAGTGAGTTTGCATCAATCTTTTAAATTGGAATTCAGCGGGAACCCTCACTTCGACCAATGAATACAATCCAAAGTGACATCGGGGACTGAAAAGTTAATTCGTCCCATTGAAAAGCTCACGGCGTCTGACGGAATCAAGTGCGCCCGGCTAAAGAAAAGTAAGCCCATCGAGTGCGATTGCATGCCAGATGCAGAGTTACCTCGGAGATGGTGAGAACCCGATATGCTAATGCAACTTTATCTTGTAAAGGAAAAAAAGCTTGGAGGAGATTTAGTCAATCTGCTAGACACAATTCCAAGAGCCCGGCTGGCATTTAGCGGGCTCGCGCTAACCCGGGCGGCTTGTTAAGACTTCATTAGCCGTGTTTGCTCAGGCCTCTTCTCTCTCTCAAAGAGGTGCAGGGTGGCTCCCCGGGCTCCGGGCCCTCGGCCCCGCCATAGACGCTCCATATGGGGCTTGTTTGCTCAAGGCTGGCCCTGGTAATCACTTTCAGGTGGAGCTGGAGAGGATTTGGCGCTGGAGCTCTGAGGCTCCGAGGTCGCTCCCCCGACCTCGGCCCTCGCTAGAATCCTCCGAGGTGCCCCCACGGTGAGGGAGCATGGAGCGTGTACCCTGTGAATTAGCTCACCTAGAGCCCATTACCTTAACAAACACAGCCAGCCCCTCCAATCAGCCTACTGCTGTGAGGACAGGCGGCCCCTGCAAATCCTTCCTCTGTCCCCTCGGCCAGACCCTGCAGAGCTTATGTGAGCCGGCTTGTAGGAGACAAAAAACTATTAACTGTGTGATTGAGTCAAATAGATTTTAGTTGAATTAAAGCGGGACAATGAACTTACAGGATGTGTGTAAAAGTTGTGAAAAAGAGATTGAACTGATCTTCAGGATTTTCTTTCCACTGACTAAACTACGTTTATCTTTTGATTAAACTTAATATAACAACTTAATATATGTTTGATTATAGTAGAAGATCAACATGTCGATGAGCAAGTTTTACTCTAAATTAAGTTTGAGATTAAAATTGCATTGCACAGTGTGGACTTTACAACCGGTGTTACCGATAATACTGCTTAAATATGAGTATAAAAATTGGTGATAAATCCATGAACTTACTTTTAAGGGGATTTTTGCTTCAATATCTAATGATAGAGGAGTTTAACAATGATGGTGGGAAACGTTATTTCTACATATATTTCAAAGGAACAGGCATGATACTCCTTGATGTAACAACCTACATACTGTAGTAGGTATTTAACAGACCGACAGGCAACAACTATTTTGGTGCTTCATTTTATTCCCCCTTCATTTACTTATTAAAAAATACTTTCATTCATCACAACCTTTTATTAAGATAACTTATTCACATTCTTTCAAAGCATGAAAGTAACAAACACACAATCTAGCCTCTTAGACCCGCTTATCCAATGTTACACAGTCAATAATGTTATACTAAGTCAATGAAATCTTTGCATAATAATATAATATATTGCATAAAAACTCCTAGAAAAAAAAGGAAAACTACAGTGCTTGTATGTAATACTTAACTTGAGTTAACTCCTCTTATTTCCTATAAGAAAATATATTCACATATTCTAATCTGTTTATGTATAAAACATTAATAAACATTCATATATTTTAAATATCGACTATTGTTTCAAGTTCTGTCGCACAAAACTTAATGTCTTAATGGTGTCCTTGAACCATTTCAATCTGTTCAACACAGAACACATCATTTCTTTCCTCCTCTTCACCCGTAATGAGATACAGGGTTAGAGTTATTTAGAGGACGCAGGAGGATTTTCACTGGGGCATTATTCCTCAAACACCAAAAGAAAACAGATCTACTTTTTCCCCCAATTTTAAAACTAATTAAAAACAACATTTCCTCGGAAAGGAGAGTCGTCTTCCTTTCCCAGAGAAATCACTTGTGTTGGCCGGCGTCCCTGAGCTGAGCGAGTGTGTGTGTTTGTGTGTTATTGTGTAATTGTTTGGAGTTTTTTTTGCTGCCATCCGACGCCACGAGAATCTGGCCAGCCAGCAGAAGTCTGCTTTTGGCTGCCGGGACTCCTGCTACTTGACACTCCTGTCAGATTTATCTCCACTCTTGTAAAACAGCATGCGACTTGTTCTCTGTCCAGGAACGTAAAGTGAGCCCGCTGAGAGTACTGTCTCGCTCAGGAAACACACTTCTTGCAAACACACATGTGTGTAATAGCTGAGGATGATTCTCCTTAAACCCCGCCGTGTAACTAGAGATGATGTCTTGCATGCCTGAGATGACACTTCTGCAAGTCTTCTCGGTGTCTGGTTCAAACACATGTGTCCGGAGATTGAAGCAGCTGCTGGTTTAGTTGGATTAGACTAGAGTCAAGACTTCTGCAAATGACAATTTAATTTAAACTATAATTGATATATCCACAAACATACATGACGATGAATGTATGAACTATTAAATATTGTGAAATTGTGTATTAAAGAAGTGTGTAGTATAGCAAAATGTTAGTTTAGGTTTTAGAAACTTACAACAAAATGGATGGAAACTATGTAAAGCTTAACAGCTATTTTATAATAGCATTTGTTTTTATTCATATGCAATTGGATGCCTGGCTATATGTTAACAAACCGAGTTTAACATGCCTGTTGAATTGTATGTCATAGTTAGCTGAGGCGCTAATATAAGCTAGACTGCTAACCAAGACAGTAACAAAATTGGTAGTAGGAGTGCAGTATTAGTAGTTATGTAAGTACTAGTAGTACTAGTAGTAAAGCTAGTGAAGCTTTTAATGCAGGTGGGGTAGATTAATCGTAAAACTGTTATGCTGATGACACCCAATTATATTTATCAATAAAGCCAAATGAAACTATACTGGAATCAGACAAAACGGAGATTCAATTATTTGGTCAACAACATCATGGACAATCCACTGCAAAGAATCTAGGTTTTTCTTTGACTTATCATTTAACTTTCACATAAATATCCCAAACTGCTTACTTTCTTCCTCGTAACATTTAAAGAAAAAATCAGACGTTTCTTTCCATTGGACACTTCCATCTTGCTTTAGCATACATTTACCTAAAGTGCTACTTTAAGTAGCAAAGTTTTCAGTGTCAACTCAAGCCAAGATGAGTTAAAAACCTTTTTTTTCTCTTATAATAAAGTCATCTGTCCAGCTAAATGGTACTTTATCATTTCCAAATCATTTTTCAGCTGCAACGCACAACAGTATACTTTTAATCATTCACAATTTTAGTTTTGTATACATCATATATATATATAAATTTAATTTATTTTAACTACAATCAATGATTTTCTGTAACTAAATTAATTAAGGAGAACTTTTACTTTATTGTAAGGTTCAGTGGCACAAGATGAAAACCAATAACCAATAATAACAGAAATACATCTAGTCATAGATAATGTATAAATATCAGTTAAAAAGAAAAAAAACATTATTTTTAAATCGGTTATTCATGCAAAACTAACTCACTATAGCAACTGAGTGCAAAATTGCTGTTGCACTTAAACAACAATTTGTTACTTGTGCCCCTGAGTGCACGTGTGCGACACATGGGATCCAAATTTCACGTGTTAATCAAATTACATGCAGACTCAAGCTGAGGTTAATGCTTCCACTATTATTAGGTCGTATTGCTGTAATTGTGACCAATCATGTGTCATTTTCTCTAACAACCAGGCCTGTTATTTTAATTCAGAGTGACATGAGCCTCGGCCTGTGTACGAGCGTACGCACGGCCAGCTCTAGCTATTTATATATTTTATTATTTTTACGAGTAAATTGTAAAAACATCATGCTTAAGTGCTGCTCTGCCAAAGTGAGACCGGACCACAGGGTGGACTATTTTAATATATTGATAGGAAACACTGATGTTCTGGTTTGTTTTTGTTTCCATGTATCATTCAATTGGTTTTTATATCAGGAATTTTTTGTCCTGGGTTAATCAGAATGAACTGAAACACCATTCACGCCAGAGGAAATAAATCTTTAATCCCTAAAGTATCATTATTTATGAGATAAAAATGGCTCTAGTTCATAAAACTTTTCATAATAAAAAATCTGCCTCATAATACCAAGATTAGTTTTCCATGTCTGGTTCATCGTTTTTCTGCTTGTAATAGCTTAAATACAAATACTTAACCTTTGTGTTTAAGTGTTCTTTGATCGGTTCCCTTAATAATTGATACCGTTTAATGAAGCATACATGAGCAAGACACCTTTAAGGGTGCACGTCTTACGCATCGAACAAGTTTAAATAAACTAATTCTCTTTACATCATGAGCCAAACAGTGGAGGGATCTTAACAACCTTCTTCCGCCTGAAACGGCTTCTGTAGAAACGTCTCGCCTCGATTCACGGTCTCTGGCGTCTCACTTTCCGAGCCGTCCTCTCTTTTCTCCCGACGTGGCGCCCTGTGGAACAGATGGCGGAGGGCAAGGATGGCCGCCAGACAGATGGAGGTAAAGAGCGAGAGGCAGAGAACCGCACGGAAGGTAAGTGGGAAACCACAACCTGAGGGTGGGAGGCAGCAGATGTGTAAGAACACAAACGGCCTCGCGGAGATTTTTTTTTTTTTTGTTTCCCGGGCTTGTCGTCGGCTGGTTCCGATCCCGAACTGCCACCGGTGCTCATTAGCGAGCCTCATATTCATGTATTGTTTACTCTATTTAACTGGTGCTGTGTCTCAAATCGCATACTACTCTTAGTATGCTAGAAGTTAGTATGCATCAGTTTAGTGTACGTACCAACTAGTACGCAAATTCTCCACAGATAGTATGTCTCAAATCAAACACTGCTGCTACACACTAACCGGAAATCACATGACAGCTTCTTCTTCTACTTCTATTTAATGATGTTTCAACCAGCTGTTTGAACGCTATCGCCGACACCTGCTGGCAGCACGTATTGCAACTTTGGAAAAAGAAATAAAGAAAAAATATGAGAATCTAAATAGTCGCGAGATATTTAAGCTGGTATCAGCAGCAAAGACGTGTCATCCTTTAACTGATGCTGAAAATGCACCTGTAAGTATATGAATATATATGCATTTATATATGACGTAACTTCCGTTTCAAACGTCATTAAGATGGCGGACGTTTAGGGTGGTTAGTGTCCATCGAACCATGCTCAGTTTTGTGGGTGTGTTAGTACGCCAATTTAGTGTGCATGACGCACTAAATTTCACATACTAAGAATTGAGACGCACTAACGCACTAAAAATACTAACTTTTACTACGCTAGTATGCGATTTGAGACATAGCACAGACTTCTCACTCAGACCTAATTTAAAGGAATCGCTCCAGATTATTCCTGAACCATCTCTGACAGGAAGAGTGCGACGAGTACACACTCAGCGGTGGGTGTAGTTGTGTATGAGTAAAGAGGGGGGAAAAAAAAACAACCTCCTGCTCCCCGAGGCCAGATTGCGGGGACACCGACGACCTTTTCCGCTACAAGCTTCCCACCCCTTCGTCTCTCCGCGGACGATGATGCCTGCGACTCCCGACAAGCTCGTCCTGCCTCCTTCATATGCACCCTGACAGCCGTGTCGCTTCTCGCTGAATAATTAATAGGAATTGATAATGACGACGATGGTCGCCCACGTGCGAGACTCACGGTGTCACTTGAACCGCTCGCCTCGGGATCGAAGAGCATAAACAACACAACTCAAAGCTTTTTGATTTGAATCCAACGACTCATAATAAGACAAGCAAATCGAGGGTCAATATTTATGTTGATAATCACATGTTAATGTTGCATGTATTCAGATGAAACAAGTCTATTACTGAGCGGAATGATAAGCAGCATGTACAGAACAGAATCTGTTTTTGAATCATGCACCTGTCAAAGCAAAAAAAACAACAAGAAAAAAACAACGTCAGATTTTGATTTAAACATTTTTCTTTAAGAATCCTCAGTTCTATTGGATTTAAATGTATATAACTCATAACTAGAGTTATTTCCAACTTCTCGAATGGGTTGCAGCTCTAATTCTATTTAAAAATATTCCTCTAAATGAACATCAATTTCTATGTTTTACAAGTTGATTCATTTCCCTTGCAAAGAGCAGCTCTTTCCGACGAGATGGGAGCTTCTGAGGAGCACTTGAATGCTGCTTGAATGATGCGTTCAAGTGCCATGTGACGATCATGATGCCAGACATGTAGATGACTTCATTACAATAAAAGGGAAATATTTTCTCCTTTTGAAACCAACCCCCCACTAAAAGCGATGTATCCCCAAAGTCACAGAGCGGTACATCTTTGTTCCTGCTGTAGAGGTAGAAGCAGGTTTGCAAGTGTTAATGGATAAGATAATATAATAACAGTGGCAACATACCCTTAGAAAGAGCGATGGACACATTTATACCATTAACCATTAACAACATTTAAATAAATATTAGTGTAACACATACAGATTAGGAAGCTTTTTTTAAATCTTGTATTTTAAGATGCTTCCTATAGCTGCTGAAACAACATGAATAGACTACATCTATAAAAGTTCATGTATTTTTTAGATTATCTCATAAAAACATCAAATATAGGTGTATTATTGCTGTTTCAAAGGTGTTTTGGTTAGAGAACGTGCCAGATTTTCCGAAAAAAGTAACACAATAATATAAAAAAAATAAAATAGTGAAAATGAGTAAAGCACGAATGAGAGAAAACCAGCTCAGAACTCCTGATGCTACTTTATTTATGCTGTTTTTAAAGTTTATGAAGATTAGTCCGTGAAAATGATGCCTCCATTAATCCAGTGAAAAAAGGTTGGAGACCCCATTTCTATCATTCATGTGAAATGACTCGATGGGGATGAAATGCTGACACAAATATTACTGAAAGTTTAAATATACTTCGTACATATGGCATTTTAATATATTTAAAATAAAGGACATGTACTGTTTAAATATATTATATATTCAACATTTATTATCCCAATATTTATGAATCAAATCTTTTTTCTTTCATTTTATTATTTCAAAGCCAAAAAAAGCCAGCTAAATAATAATACTTGAGTTAGTGACCATGTTTTGTATTAAGTTCAGTTCAACATATATTAAATTACTCGATGAAACAAACTGTTCAATTACAAAGCTAAGTCTGGTCAAAAGAAAATAATTCGTTTTTGGCTTTTCCTAAATTGATGACGCTATAAGTACAAGTATTTAATTACTAATTGCTTTTTAATTCCCTGGTTTATTGCAAGTTAATTGTCTTGGCAAATACTGAACTAGATTCCACCCCCACTTTTTTTTCCAGATAACAACGTATTTCTTTTGGACAGAATCAAACCTGCATCCAGATGACTTCAAGGAAAGGTGAAATAGGGGCCAATAAACTGTTAATAATGGGTCTGGGCTGGAAAACAACACAAGTTAAATCTTCAATCTCCTACTGCTGCTCAAAAAACAATTAATTAGTTTGGTAGTTTTTTTCCATGAACCCCAATTTCACTTGATAAAAAGTAATTTACTTTGTCCAATAAACAGACATTACAATGTGCGACCACACAGACGGATAAAAGCGCCCCCCTGACGGCCCCCTCTCCACCTCTCACATTAAGACGTCTCCACTCCGGCGATGTGATAATTGAATCGATTGAAATCATCGAGTTTCAGAAATGAGCCAAAACCGGTCCGAAATGACTCCGGTTTCCCCCAGTATTCATTGCCTTGGACTCTTGCGTTCGGTCGATGTTATCTTAACCTCGTATAAGGGCCGGAGACTTGTTTATCAGCCGATGACACCATTAAGATCGGCATCTGCAGACAATGCGAGTGCGCTCAGTGGGCTGTTTAACTAATTGTGTAAACAGGGAGGATCAACAGGAGGGGCCGGTTGTGCATTCTTTCGCCGCTAAACACTCATTATGGCGCTGCGTAAACGCCGGTTTGCATTACCTGTTGCTTGTTAGCATTTCCTTCTAGAAAAACATATGTTAACCTAACACACGCTTCTCTCTACAGTCTTGTTATTATCTCAGAGAGTGTTTATTTTAATCTCCGTATTTGGTCAGTAACTAGAAGACAATGGAATTTGCCAAAGAGTAGAATGAAACAAATGTAACGTGTGCAGCAGACGTTGAGAAAGAGGGTCAATGTGGCAGAAAGGAGAGCCTCCCCCAGAGCGACGACGTATGATGTCTGATTGACAGGCTACACGCTAAGCTCACCTGAGCCACTGACCTTTCTTTTTACATCTCTCTGTCGCTTTTCTATACCCTACGCCTCTTCCCTTTTTTTCCCTGAGAGGGGGTGAGAAACCTGAGCAGGGCCTGGATTGAGAGTTGAATGGCTTCAGGCTGCGACCTGCTCCAGAGTAAGGGGGGTGGGGGGGGGGGGGTCACCGGGAAACAAAGGCCATTCAGGTGAGCCACTCCGAGACAGACGGCGTCCCAGCACAGATAAAACTGGGGCTAATGCAGTTTGAACAGTCGAGCTAGCAGCAGGCAGGTGAGGGCCGAGGGTGGGATAGGTGGGTTTAGACTGTGTCGAAAAGGAAGGGAAAAGAAACAGGCTGACAGGTGGGTAAACACAATGCCCTGAAAGCCCAAATGAACATTCCTGAAATGACTCACACAGTGTTGAAAATAATCATTACAAAAGCAGTAATCCTCTTTATGAGGGCTAATCTTGGGCGAACTCAGGACACGGACTTGGAAAGCACTCGCCACACTTCCTCCCTTTTTTTTTCCAAAACTGCAAATCAGGAAAACTCTGAAACCAATCTTAACTTTTGTAAAGTTCCAGCACAAGAAATGTTGGTGAAGACATGATCTAGACCACTCTCGAGACATGGTGGCTGAAGGGTTCTCCTTTATTTGTACCATGTTGTATAACAAACAATATAAACCAGTGTAGACAGTAGACTGTGTGCGACCTCACCATATTTATTCAGAATACTTATCTTGATCTTTTAAGTATATATTTTATTGAGTATTGTTTTGATTGTTTAAACGCTTTGTGACCCTGGTCTGGAAAAGTACTCTATAAATCTGAATTACTTACTTACTTACTTTCAGTTTATATCGCTTGTTATTCTTTAAACGTCTGCCATAAAAGATTAAATTATCGACTCATTTGATTTTTCCAGAACAATTCTTCTCGTAAGATGGACGTTACAGATGAGAGCCATTGAGGTATTTTTGAAGGAAGCTTGTCCACTCATTCGCCCCCGTTCAAATAAACACATATTTTTCTATAACTCTAAAAATGAACTGAATCTCAACTCTTAGTCGGCATGAGGGTGAGAAGAAAATGAGTGAAGTTTGAAATTTAACTATCGCTTAAATCATTCTTAAATCACACTTGTCTTTGACTATAAGTGTCATTTCATTTTGTGAAAGAAGCTTTCACACTACCGGCCCCTTACTGTGCCACTTCACACCTCTACATACCTTTTTTTTTTTTTAAGTACACACTATGGTCAGCTGGGGGCGGTAATCGTAGATGTTGTTGTTTTATTTATTCCACAATGATGAAGATGTTGTCTCCGTAGTGACTGGTGAAGCCAATGTGTAAACGCAATAAGTTTAAGTTCATCAAAAGACAGAAAGACTGGAAGTATGGAATGTAACCAGCCAGAAAACAAACTTAAACAGTCTGTTTCATCATCAGCATTAATGTGCGGAAGTTTATTTGCCAAATCTTAATCCAGAAATCCACTTCTTGACCCGAGTACGGCTCCATTTCCAAGATGGCCACGACCACAAATTGGCTTTAAAACGGAGGTGGGTTTGCAATTGTGTAAAATCACAGATTATAGGCTACTATGTTTTACACACGTTGACAACCAGCTCCTTTATTCTGTACCTGTTGCTCGGCAAAAACATTGAGAGAATGTTAATTAAAATGTTAAAGAAAAAACATTACATTTCAAGGTCCATGTTCCTGGAGAGAGATGATTTAACTTACCAAAAATAATAAAGAAGTTCTTGTGGAGTGAGATTTGGTAAAGGACGCTAACAACCAAGAATGTAGAGGTTTAGAAAAGAGAGTAGTTAGAGAAGAAACTTTTCTACAGCTGGTGAAAAAGAGTTACTACGTGGTTGGTCTCTCTCTCTCTGTGGTTGAATTCTTGAAGTTGAAGTTGAACCAAGACTGTCTGTGATTCTACCGAGTACTGGTTAATCCAAGTGAGTTCACCTAGAAGTTTTCCCAAATGTTTAATGGCCTACATTTATCTGACTTATTCACAAATGGATTATTATAATTGAGAAACATTTTCTGCCGTGTGGTTGTTTTTTTTCCCCCTGAGATACACTCGCGCCTCCTCCTCGTCGGCTGATAGAGCGAAAACAATCAACCATGGTCGCGACACCGCTATCCTGTCGCACAACACTATTGGGCCGCCAGCCAAAGGCTTGCTGGCACGTTTGAGATTTCCCACTGAGTCACGGCAACGTCGTTTCCTACTAAACTGTAGGATTCGATCTGAAAAAAACCACCGAGCCACAACCCCCCATCCATCTCTTCCATCTCCCTCCTGCTCATTTCTCTGAGCAGGTTTCACTCTTGTGCCTGTCATTCTTCTGCCTTTTGTATCCGTGGGCCTTTTCGCTATTGAATGCCGCTCTCTCTCTCTCTCTCTCTCCCTCCCCCCACCTCCCATCCTCCTCTCCCCCTCACTCACTCATTCACTCTAGGGCCTAATTATGAGATAGTTTCGTATAAATGCATGTATTTTTCTCCAGCAAGGGGGAGGAAGAAAACCTTGTGCTCCACTTTTTTTTTTTTTTTTTGACAGTAAGTTGAATTCTGGTTTCAAGGAGGTTTTATTCGGCAAGGTCCTCCTGCAGACCCGGAGTGGGAGAAGGGGGCCGGAGATTTCCTGGGCGCAGTAATTGTGTCTCATTAATTCGTACTGTAATGCTTGGTAGCCAAACAGGCTACGCAATTAGGGGGCTGAGCCCTGAATGGAACGACTAATCAGGGGACAATAGCCGTGGCTCAGAGGCCATTAGGCCTGGAGGAAGTGTCTCCATTGTATGGTCTGCTCTATGATGCCTTCATTTAGGGGGACATTTTTTCAGGAAGGGCAGTTTTCCTGAAATGTAGCATGATAAGAGAACATTTTTGAAGAATAATTGTGTATTTTAGAGACCAAGGTAGGAGCAATCAATCATTCTGAAAAATCCAAACCAATACTTTAAACAGAAAGGAAAATAAAAAACAGGAAAATCCAAGGCATGGGGAAAGGTCAAATAACAAATGCGTCAGGCCAGCTAGTGGCTTGTGCCCCTACTTATTTCTAAAACAAGCCCAGATTACTAATTTGCATGGATTACCCTCAGTGGAAATACAAAAGTAATGACGACTGGTGTTTTGCTGTCTGTATTCAAAGTTGCAGTCAATGGCATCCAAACAGTAAATATATTGCTACCAGCTGGAGTAATTTACTTAATCCCACTAGAATTAAATATTATATTTCAGTAGTACTCTGCTGAAGTATTTTAATTAATCCCACTGGAATTAAATATTATATTTTAAAGTGATAGTTTATCCAAACACCCATTTTCTACTCACATTCATGTCGACTGAGGGTTGGGATTATTTTCAGAATAATCTGTTATATGCAAAAATCTACATAAATATTAATGCAGGACTGGAGTTTTGGTTCATCTTCCTCTAAAAAAAACAACAACAGCCATTTACCTACTGCTACCATACTGCATGTCTTTATTTGTGCATCTTTTATTGGAGCCTCAACAAGAAGAAATTAAACAAGTCTTATTTGACTTATAGTTAGCAAAGATGATTACATAACATTCCACTTGACTGCATGACTTATAGTTTAGGAACTTTTGTCATCTTTTTGGATGAAGATGTGCTCCAGTTGCTACACTAAAACAAAATGGACTTTTTGCCTATAACTCTAAAAAGGAACAGGTTACTCTGAAAACAATCCCTTGTAAAAAGAAAGTCTTGTTTTAACTTTATACTACAAACATCCCATGTCTATTTGGTTCTTCTCCAGTTAAATAGAGAATTTTAATGCTTTTCTTTGGAGGAACCTAGCAAAGGGCAGTTCTATGAAAGTTATGAGTCACCATTTGGACCTTAAATGGAGGTTATCTAATTTCTGAATAAAAATGTAAAGATAACATGAGTTAATTGTTTTTAATCTCTACCAGGCCAGATTAACCATGCTGTTCGATTACTCTTCTTTATGAACGTTTTTAATGTTGGTTGCAAGAGCGTTACAATGCTAAGCACCCGCCTGGAATGTGTACTACATTGATTTTAGTCTATTTCAGTTGCTTTGTCCGGATGCTAGGAATGGCTAGGTCTTACTAGTTAGCCGTTTTTGGCCAACTTCATTATTCACTGCAGCTTCTACGACCAAAAACAACCAGCAGATTATTAGTAGGGGCTGGACACAGAGGAGGCTAATCTCAATGTTAAGTAGACCAGGTGCATAAGTGGAATGTTATGTAATTATCTTTGCTAATACACAATAGAATCCAGAACTTTCCAGGGTTTAAACGAAAAAAAAAGACATTTTCTTCTTCGCCAATAGTTCCTTCAAACTGTCGACTCAGGAGTCTGCGAGACCTTTTGTGCCCAGTGGGAAGGGTGGAGGAAGGAAGAGAATAAAATATACCAACATTGTCTCTTCCTTACCTCTCCTCCCTCTCCTCGTTCCCCCCCCCGTCTCTCGCTCGGATTTATCTTTTATCCCCATTAATCACATCGTCGGGCAGCCTCGACAGAGAATAAATGGACTCTCCTGGTCATTAAAATTAAGCATTGAATTATTGACATGCAATTAGCCCGTCTCTCTTTTTCGGTGGAGAGACGGCGAAAAACTTTCTCCCAGCAGCCCGAGCGGCGCAGCAATAAACCGCTGTAGTCATCAGAACTAAGTAAGAAAGTCGGGGAAGAAATCCCAACTTGGAAAATCCTATTTATCGCATAATAAGAGCAACGAGCAGGGTTCCGTCTCATTTGCCGGAGTTTTATTCCCACAAGGAGCGGTGTCTTGTGCTCATTATCAGCTCGGTTATGGTGCGACCCGTGCCGCCGCCGCTGGATTACGCTGTGGATTATGTAAATTTCTCAGGCAGGCACGGACAGGCATTTGGGCTGATCTCTCCTGCTGCACATTTCTGAACTTGTTTATCTTTCATTTAGAATAATACCGATTCCATTATGATGACAACCAAACAGCTCTTGTTCTTATTGTCGTAATCCCCCATCACTCAAAACTCTGGATCACGCCGATCAAGAAGTTAGCTATTTTTTGTGTGTGTGTGGAAATAAGACGTCTTCCTTCAGCGACAATACAAATGATGCGAATGATGATAAACGCTCACGGTGTTTGTTGGTGAAATACACATTCTCTCAGCTGTGGAACACTCCGGCTGTTTACACTAAACCAGAGTAAATCAAATTCAGAGTTCGCCTTCCCTCCCAAGTAATCTCATTTTGTTTACCGCTCGCACTAAGTACATTAGCAACCGCAAGTCTGTCTGTGTTTACTCTATTTACCTCTACTGTAGTGGCGTTAAGCCAAACAGTGGCTAATGTTACCAACGGCGCTAACCAGCTGTGTATTCATGAAGATATTTAATCTGACACAGAAGCCTGGGATTCGGAGGCAGCGGCGCTGTAGTGGCGCTGTATAAACTGACAGATGATTTAGTCGCTGCATAAGTAAATGGATATATTAACGGTTTTAATTCTACTCCGGTGTTTATCTGGAAGCCACCTTGGCGTGACAGGGAATTGGCAAACCTTCCAGGTTCAGGAAAAGGAGTTTGGTAAAAAAATGTGTTTGTGATAGATCCCTGTGGCTTATCCAAGGTTTATTTGGAACTTAGACTTAAGAAAAAGGTAAAAAGGAAGCGACATCGAGGTCAAGCGTGGTCATGTTTCCCTGCAGCTGACGTCGCCTTTTCCTGTCTATTCAGGCTTGATATCGGATCTCACCTGTTGTTCTTGCCCTCCTATTTGTTCACAGTTGCACGGTCTGACCACGAGACTGGTTTCCCACAACCTGCTTCAACCTGGTCTCCATGCCTCATTAGGCACCTGAATCCCAGGCGAGCCGGGCCTGTGCGGCGAACAGATGCCGCGTCTGTCTGAGATTTGGAAGTCGTCGGATTCAGATGCCACTTGTACAGGCTAAATTCAGCGTTGTTAGGCCATTGGGACAACCTTTTGCAAAAAATGGTGGAGGCAGCTGCAAGGGTACTTGAAAATCGGTTCCCCTTACTGCCCGTGCTCTTGTCGAGACCTGCCGCTTTCTTGGAAAACAAAGAAAGACTTTTTTTTCTTTCTCACAGGCGTTTTTTTGTAAATGCATACATCAGTATTTTTATTCGTGGGCAATTATGTCATTGACCAGGACGAGTACAAAAGCACAAAAGCTGTTATTAAGGATACTTAGTATAAATTAAAGAGAGGGATTACAGGACGACGCTCAACAAATATATCAAAGTTAGGATCCATGTCATGTCGAGCTAAACAAGGTAAAGACATTCACAATTTGTGTGTACATGTTTAGGAAGAAATTACGCACAAATATACCCCCCAAAAAATGCTCAAAGGTATCATTGGGTAATATTACTTCCAGTCAGTAAAGTCCACGATTCAACTACTTATCTGCACCAGATTTATTTTTCTATAAAGGGACGTCATGGAGACACCTTGAAAAATGTACATTGTTCCTGATTAATCGTCACAAAGTGTACCGTGTTTGCCTGCTGTCCAACAGTTAGAATATAAGTAACCACAAATGCTAACATTTAAAAGATTAACCTTTTTTTAAAGGGTTAAATCATTTTTGCTATTCTTAAGAAACTGTGATAATGGTTCCAGATGTATATTCCAGCCATTATATTTATCATTCAGTATGAAGTGGGAATCTTCCCAAGCCTTTAATGGAATACGTAAAGTACATCCGCTAACTAGGCGGTTTGTTTTTTCATTAACAAGACCATGTTGTGTTGATTTAATCCTCTAATTTGCATTAAAAGCAGTGGCCTGCTACTTAGCGATTGTTTTACCGCGGCGGCGTTAAGGCTTCGCCTCGTTTGACAATGCAGATGTGGCCCCCATTGTCGTGCTAATGACGGCTTCCAGTGAGAGCGGACACCTGATGCATTGTGCATCCGCATAAGAGGATCGCCGGCCCGGGCTAATTCTATTCCCAAATAATTCTTCATCCAATTTAGATATTTATAATTAGTACGCAATTTCAGCTAACAAGGCCGCGGTTCTTGACTCCTTTCATTCATCTGAACTGAAGAAAAAAAAGAGCCCCTGCACTCATGAGCTGCTCACCCTTGTATATATATATATATATATATATATATATATATATTCATGAGTTTCATTTCATGGCTACATGCATATTCCTAATTTTTCCTGCTTTTTAACAAGGATATAAGAGTCCTCAAGTGCTCAAGACGTGATAGTTATTTCACCCGTAGGCATCACCATCTCTGCATCCGGATGTAATTATCAGGACGAGTCATTCTTCTCTCTCCATGCAGAGGGCCAAAGTTTTCTCTCCACGGTCTGTCGAGGCGTAATTTGATGGAATGAGTTCCACCGCATGACGACTTGTGGTGAAAACCCTCGGGGCTTCTGCAAGTCCACGTGTCAAACTACCGTGTTCCGCACACAAACGCTGTGAACGCCAGACTATCGACTTCATCCCGGTGGATTAAAGATGCATGGGCTGAGGAGGTGGACGAGGGATCAGGCAATTACAGCAGATGTGCCCCGGAAAAAAAGTAAAAAATACAAGTGGAATGAAGATGAAAAATTGATTAAGTCTTCAGATCAGTTTCTCAAGCAGCCGTGAAATAATCGGCACCTGTGCCAGATGCTGTTTTTTTCCCCCCCATATTATGTTCATTTCAAACATAAACACAGATTATCATGCGAACCTTAACAGAAAGCAAGGTCACGGTTTAATGAAAAGAAAACAGAAGTAGCATCAGAGCTGACTTTCTTCTGCGTTTTCTCTGCCTAACAGGTTATATGCCTTTGTTTATTTAAGGATTAAAGGATTGTAATTTGTCGTCCCAAATACACAAAAAGAAACTCATCGGGAAGAGCCGTGAAAGTGCACGGTGGGCGGAGTCTATCTGTTGGCGGAATAACTCAAAATCGGATGCACATATTTGAGTAAAGCTTTCAAGAAACCAAGGAACAGATAAATATATGCAGTGATTCAGATCACGCCACCTGCTGTCCCATTGAGCTCGTTTGAATAATCAAGTCCACCTGGTCTGCACTCTCTTCTTCACCTCTCCTGAGCTCTATCCATTACATATTAAATGATCGAACAAAGTAACCCTTCTTATATTTTATGAGGGTCCACTAAATTGGAATTTCTACAGAGATACTGTTGATGTGGAACAACACACCTCATTCAACAATAAGTATTCAACCGAAGGGAATAACCTCAGCTGAACTCATTTACAGGGGGGTCAGGGATCATTTTCATCAAGCTGGGAACTTTATAATCAACGATTGAGTTCAACAAATATACATTTATTGTCGTAAGACAGATGTGAAAACACCACTTGAAGCCGTAGTTTTACACGTCATTGTGCTCTCGTGTGTGTGTGTGTTGTCCCTGAACTGATAGTTCATGAACTAGTTCATATTTTGGACGAATGTGAACTGAATGTAGTGTATTTTGTGGACTGAATAGATGTAAATGATGTAAACCCATCAAAAATAGATGATCCGGTTATTAGGGTTGCTATATGAGTCACTTATTTTATTGTATTTTATTCATCTTATTCTATACTGTATTCCACGACAACATATACAATTCCAGTTTTCTTAAAATACTGACAATATATCAGTTTTTTGATATGACAATAAAATAGAACACATTTTTTGAAAAAAGAAGACGCTCGTAGCAACATAAAGAACAAAAGAAATATGAACTAGTTCAATTTTGGAGCAGTGCACTTTCAAAGCTGTTGAAGTATGAACTGAACTAGTTTACTTTAACCCTTGTGTTATCAAGATGACCCGAAGGCCTGAAAACAAATGTGTTTCTGGAACGCCTTGGGTCGAGTTGAACGACTTCCCTGTTTTCCAAAAATACATATGCAGTGGTGGAGGTCGTTCATCTTGACCCAAAGACAACACAAGGAATTTTCAGGCCATGGGGTCACTTTGACCCTGAGATAACACAAGGGTTAAAATTGGTAAAATGAACTTTGAACTAGGTCACATAGAAAGTGAACTTCTCCAACATTGCTCTTGGAAAACAAATCAATAGCGAGTACATGTACATCAGGCTACACACGTTCTTTTACTGCCGCAATTAAAACATTCAAACAATCCGTGAATTAAATTCTCATAAATGAGGTAACTGCGGTAACCAGCGACTTTCTGCTTCAGATTAAATTCCACGCTTTCACTTTGTTGTATGCAAAGACCTTTCCGGAGAGCTCACGGCTGAACAGCCGACTCAGCTGGTAAAAAATTAATAAGACAATTTGCTTCATGGTATTGTTGCAACATTCAACCCGGAAAAAAAATTACCTTTCATTGTATATTTTAGCCGTGCTGTGTTTTCATCTCTTTTTTTTCCCGTTTGCTGCTGATGCCCCACGGACCACTTAATTGGAATTTCAACAGAGATGCTGTTAATGTGGAACAACACACCTCCTTCCACAATATATTCATTATTTTCACACCCAGTTGTTCAACAGCAGGAAATCACATCAGCTGAGCTCATTTAAAGGGAGGGTAGGAATTCATTGGATTCTATCAGGTGCTGATGGAACATCCAACACCGGGTGTAGCCAGTCCTGCATTTCAGAACCACCTGGACTCCTTCAGCCTCCCCTGGTGAACGCATGAACCACCTCGCTGAGATGTTGGGTCTGTAGTGAGATGAATGAAAAAGGTAGTAATGAGGTTGTTACATTATGAGACGCGACAATGGGGATGTATTCAGAGGAGCCGGGGGGGGGGCAGTGGACGGTGGCAGAGGCTAATTCAAGCAAGGCCTCCACACAAAGCCTCGCACCACGTCCAGGGTTGAGACTTGTTGTCTGAGCGAGAGGAGACCACACACTGGCGTGACAATAGATGACGGTCATTTGAGGGTTCGTCACTTTGAAAAGTAGACCACGATGAATGGAAATCCATGTATGAAGATGGCGAACAGATGTCTTTAAGTTGTTGAAATCCTGAAGAATGTTCGTATCGGTGGTTCTGCTGTGAACTGGAGTCTCTGGATTATTATTATTGCTTTGTCTCTACATCAGGCCGGGAACAGTCGCTGCGCTCGTACTGGCTTCACATCTGAATATCTATTTGAAGCGCAACAGGGACGTTCAGTGCAACTTGTTTGTAAAGCAAGACTGTTGCATGTTTGTTCATCAGAGGTCCACGGGGAAATGCCAGACTTCCCATCCAACTCTGCCTGAGGAATCCTACCCAGGAATTGAATTTGACAACAATGTTTAACAGATTTGATGATTGTGCAGGGAAACTTGACATGGCTAGGTCATTTTTTTTAAAACATTTTACCAAATTATTAAATGAGTTACACACTGGTAGTTTTCTTGATCAGCGATTTATTAGATGGTTTTATTAGGGATACACTGACTTTAATGAACAAACTAACATATAGAAAACACCCATGAAGATTAATTGTAACCAAATATTTTTTTATTTCGAATATTTAATCTGTTGATTAGTCTTTATCATTTTTATGTTTGACAAATATTTATTGTCTTTAAACACCGAATCCTTCTTAACTTTTTTCTAAAACCTTAGGAATCTTTTTGGTAGTAATCCATGCAACTTCTGCACTGGTGTCAGTTTCCCATTCGTTCGGTTGAATTTCCAACGATACTGAGTTTCAAGATATATTTTATTAATCTGACTCTTAATGGTAAATTTTTTGCTTTGGAAGAGTATAGTGGATTTATTTTTGTAGTTGACTTAAAGGTATGTGTGAACTATTCAAAGATGTGTATTTTATTTCAAAAGACAGCGAGAAACTGAACACACAAGTGCATGACACAGGTTCGTTAAGTAACCCCTGTGGGTTTGTGTCTTCATATCTGTGTTGCTGTTGGAATTCGCCCCTTTAAGAAGATAGGTAAACACCTGTGACTCTAAGGTCATTCACTTTTCAAACAGTGAAAATGGCCCACAGCGAAACGAACTCTAGACCTAAACGCTTTGATGCTAAACTTAACTATTGGTATAATTCTATGTAGACTTTATAGAATGTTTACACTTATATGATGTGAGCGGGTTCTTAATGATGAAAGAACTTGGTCAATATTCGATTTCTATATTTTTTTCCTCTGGGCCTACTTCAGATTTGATCTATATGTTCAGTGGCAACGGCTACCAAAGCCTTACACACACATGTATGTGTTCATGTCTAATCAATTTTTTCTTTATTATTATGAAAAATAATTGTTTCATTCTTGAACTCGGAGCTACTTATAAATATCATATATATAAGTGGCCTGTAGTAGTGATGGTCTGGTGAAGCTTCATGAAGCATTGTCATTATTTTCAGAGTCCACTAGATGGTGACATTTGCTCTTTTTTCCTTTGTTTTGAACCACTGCTCTATTGAAACATCACATCATTTTTTCACTGATGGCGCCACCTACTGACCTCTAAACAACATGACACTGTTTCATGAAGCTTCGTCAGCACGCCTGTACACTCGTCACAAGCCTGTAGAACCTGGACAATATTGCAAGTATACGTCTTGACGTTGGTTGTGACACAATAAACTTGTTATAATTTGTCATTTGTATTCTCATTACGACACATGGCTGTGACCTCGTTCACGCATCGCGAGGAAGGACTTATTTTAATGCCAAACGACGTGAATCCACCGAAAATAATTTGAGTCTTATATCAGGTACACAGATAAAAAAAACTGATGCGACGTACATTTGCCTGCTAATCTTTGGTCCATAGGGAAAATGTTTGGACGTGAGTTCATGGATACGTGAACGTGGCTGAGATCAAGAAGTCTGTAATTGTGTGTATTCCCTCGTTCAACCATCCACGGGACGGATTTGGAACGCGATGCAAGTAAACACAGGATCTCTTTGAAATAACTAATGAACCATTTGCAATTCTAAACATCACTATACATGAAGCCGCTAATCATGTGTGTCAGTCAGCGAAATATATGTTTGAAGCTTTTGAGTTATATGAGACGTATAAATACTGGATGTTAAGCTCAAGTACAGGGTGAAGTTCAAGCCAGATTATATAATGCGTCTCTAAAACCCCAAATATGATGAATTACTTAATTATCTTTGCTACACCATGATACATAGGAGCTCATGAGGGATTATGAGATTTATTTTTTAAATGTAATAACATCCAGCGCTTAAGACTTTGTTTGAGGGTCCACTCTGGTTTCCTTAACCCTTGTGTTGCCTCTGGGTCGTTCACCTTGACCCAGAGACAACACAAGGGTTAATCGGATTCTGACCAATAACCTGTTCGTAGTCATAGTTTCTTTGAGTTAGGATTGCATAATGTTAATGATTTACACTCATATTTAATATGAATATAGTTTTATGTACCATTTTTTATTTTACAGTTTTCAAGTGTATTTTTATTGTTCATATTCTCTTTTGTCTTAACTAATAAATTCTCTGTTTCTGTTATTTAAACATGCTAACTTTATAGCTACTGTGATGCTTTCGACAATGTCCGTTCTTTTTTGTTAATAAAAAACAGTCCAATAGATTGTAATGCAAATTTCAGGATTAACCAGAAATAACCTGAATTAGAAGTCATTGTAATTTTAGTTTCATATGTAGAAAGATTTCGGCATTTACTATTAAATAAATCACAAAAAATGTCATGTGACCTTGGTGACAAAAATCCAATTGTTCACTTTACATTGTTAATGTGTTGATTTGAGTGTGTCTTCAATAGATCTTGGACTCTATTGTACTCATCAGTATGTGTCTGTTTGTACAAAACTCTTGTTTCATTGAAATATTTACATTAGAAAATGTGCTTAAGCCCCGCCCACTGAAAACTTAGTTTTTCTGGAGCTAAAATCTTGTTTACCATAACCACGTCCACTCTGCTGTGATTGGTCAAGCATCAAGGTTTTGTCATCAGTCCCATTATTAAGTCATAATGGACTACACTCTTGTAACCTCTTGTTTGCCAAGATTTCAGATGGGGAAGAACTTTATAAAGTCACTTCAAAACATCGTCATGATGAGAGACTTACTGCACAGGAGAGCTCCTGGTTTAGTGGTTGTATTCATTTTATTTCTAGTCCAGGAACTTTATTTTGCTGTGAGTCAACACATTTTTTGAACAATACAAATTCTTAAATGTATTGTATTCTGTTCATTTTATTATTGTTATGTGAAAAAAAGCTCCCTGGCAGAGGTATACGCTTTTCAGTACCGTGAGAATATTCCTTAATATTCCTATTCATGTTCCGTGTCTGTATAGTGTGCCTATTGTGCTCTGTAGTCCCTGGTTTCATAATTTATGCACTTAGTTACACAAACCTGTTTGGAAATTGCTTTAAAAATAAAGTTTAATTTTGTTGAAACAACGGTTTAACAGAACGATGCGACTTTCAAACCAAAGATTTCTGCATTACGTGAAAATTCCCATGAAAAACTGTCTGTAAAATCCTTTAGGAAGTTGTAAAAAAGCAAGTAAATTTTGAGTACGGCCATGAATCAGCAGAGCTGTCATGGTGCGGGTGGACAGCTGTCATTCTCTAAGTATAGCTTTAACACAAGACTGTGTGACCTGTGGCTTCCTGTCTTTGCAGTGATCGAGTGGCACCACATACTTTTCCTTTCACCATGAAATGTGAAGTTTTTTTGTTTTTTTTTGTCGTTTCTTCTTGGTCACAATCGCTGGAACAGAAAAAAAGGTTGTTTTTAAATGTCCTCTCAAGCTGCTTCTGGAAATACAAACAGTGATGCAAACCTGCTTTATTCATGGGACCTGACAGTCTCTTGTTATTGCAGAGAACAGGCGGACGAGCTGTCAAAGTCTCATCTGATTAATTTAGGAGCATTTGCCCAGTGGAAATCTAAACACACTTTCAAACATCCCCTCTTCCCTCCACCTGGCCGCGACCAGCCAGTCTGGCCCACATATAGCCTGGAGTCAAATCAGACCCTCCATCCTGGCTACATTCAATATGACCGCGGGCGAGAAACTGGTGCTGGAGCTGCCCCCCCCCCCCATATGCCCACCAAAATATCAGAATACCACAAACGCGCCATGAGTTCAATAAGATCGCACACTCACACACTAATGAACATTTCCTCAGTTGACTTCCCCTCAACCCTCTAGCCCTCCACAACACTTCCAGCATCTCTTCTTTCCACGATTCCCATCTCTCTGTCCGTGTCATAGCTTTTTGACATCCAGATGTGTTTTGACAGCCTCTGTGTTGACCCCGAAGACCAGAATGTGCTGTAAAAGAATACTGACGCTACATTTATATATGGATATGATTACGTTTGAGAGTTATTCATATTTTAATCTATATATATGGAATAAATAGTATCATCTGAATATGACTTTATCAACTTTAAGAGACATATTTGCCTATGTCAACAGTTTAACAAGTGACTTCTGGTAAGGCTAAGTTATAGTTTAAAAAATGATCAAAACCTTTTCATGATAAAACCATCTTGATATTCTACTGTAGAAAACTTATCTGGTGTTATCTGTCATAATGTTCCTTGTTCTTTACCACAATTTAATTTTCTAATCTGATTTGTTTTTACATTTTAATTCATAAAATTTGGTCTAAAAACCTATTTTATATTGTTTTTATTGTTATTATCAATATTATTAAATGTTATATAATTAAATGTTGCCGTTATAGAACATTGTTGTAGATATTAGTTTAAAAGGATTTTGCTATTTTTATAATAATATAATGTGTTTCCACATTAATACAATTAGTCTCAGCTTTGTTCTGCCAGAATTGTTTTGGGGCTTCATTTTTTTATTTTTCAATGTTTACCGACTGATTCGTAGTCTGACAATTTTATTTTTTGTGCTTGATCATCCCTACTTAAGACAAAGACTGAGCTCTGCTTTGCTTTTTTGTTTTGTTTATCTTTTACTTTTTCAACTTAAGGATCTTCTTGTAGCTTATTTTGAACCAATATCCAGCTACAGACGTGCAGCTAAACAAACACCAAAATAATAATGCATCTCATTTAGTCGTGAGCTCATTTTAAGGACATTATAAAATGTTTTTTTCCACGTCAAAATCAATTTATAATCAAATATATTTTTGTTTCCATTTTGACTTAAATAAATAGACTATGACTGATCTGTTTGATGAACTGAGGAAATTATTCAGTTGTTAAATTCCTCAGAGCAGGTGGATCATGGGTGAAAATAACACTTAAATTTGCAGCAAAATAACGACTCGTATCCATCTAAACAAACTGAAAGTTCAGACAAAAATCACCTGACGCATTTCTTCCTCGGCCACATCTGATTCATTATTCATGTCATTTTCAGAGCGTAAATAAAACGCTTGTATTTCAGGCAAAACGGTGTAACACCTCCCTACATTGAGCCCCTCTTTAACAGCTCAAAGAGAATATGCAAACACAAACCGCTTCATTGCGTTGTGTGAGCCTGTGTGTTGTGTTTGAACAGCCCTGTCTAACGTCTGTTTACCATCTCCCAAAGGCTCAAACCTCTCGACAGAGGCAATATTTTTTCGAGCTAAAAGGCTCCTTTAAATTTACGTTTTCTGCCGGAAACACATGAGAAGTGTCAGCATTACAACCTCAGAGGACAATTTAAAGTCAAAGTATTATTGTCTTTTGAGACGCATGTTATCCACCGCTGAGCCAAACTGCAAAGCTAACAGCGGGGCCACTGAAACCTTACGCACACGTCAACAGTTTTAGAAGATACATAATATATACGATAACAATCTGCCTCGAATTTAGTCAGTAACTTAAGCTAAAAATCCGACAGATCATTGCCTTACCTTCTACCACCTTTTCAAAGTGTTAAAATGTTGTTCTCCGTAAGAGTATCAACGCTTATTAACACTAATATAGATTTGTCAGTTTTAAGCATGCAAATGATTCAGTTTCCCCTCATTTTAAAACGCGAAACTGGCTTCTAAAACAGTTTTTGTGCTTCATAATAACAGAGATAATACTGTCCTGTCCGTCATCTCACTCTCTTGTCAGTCAGCATTAACCATCATTTCTCATATTCATCTAAAGCAGAATTCCCCTAAACCAACACTGCTAATTGCCTTATTCAATCAGCCCTGATTCTTTTAATTAAAGCCGCTAGACTATCATCACACATAACAAAATATTTTTACAGGAGAGATCAATCCCTGTTATGTTTAATTCCCCAGGTGTCATTTATTGTCTTCTTCGACACTTCAATGAGGACTTTTTCTGGATTATATTTCGCCTTTGGTTGTGATCTAACAATCTGTGGTTATGGTTGATATTTGAACTAGAAGATCACTTCTTTGTTCTTTAAAAAAAAAGAAGAAAAAGAGAGTAATATTCTCCTCATTAATAGTACCTCCTGATTCCCTGTAGCATTTTATAGTGTGCAGAGAACATCGCCTTTGAGTACGAGAAAGTAGAGTTTCTTTTTTTTTCTTTCACTCTGGAAATAAACTGGTCGACCATTAAATTGACTCAAGGTTTATACTTCAACTACCCTTCCGGCATTGAAATCAGAGAAAAATGATTTAAGAGTCTAGTCGGAGCCTTAAGAAATATGGACTTCTGTGTTAAGTACTTCATTCGGTGACCCTGAAGGGAAAATTAGGAAAATTAAAAACATATTCACAAAAAGAAAAGCACCACAAAAAGTACATTTCAACAAAAACAAGGGGCTTCCTACATAGCCTTCCACACTCTTGTGACGGGATCTTTTCAACGTAGAAAGTAGAATATACAGTATATTGACAAATTCCGTCAGTAAGACTAGTCATAGCAGATACACGGGCCATTTACATGTTCCAGAAAATGAGGTTGTTGTCTTTCTGTTTTTGTCAATCATGATGATTTTTGTCCTTCAGGGCCACCATAGTGTGATGTATTATAAGTTTTTATACAGATAATGAGCTTTAGATTATACTATGGATTCACCAATTAACCCGAGTGAATCTGTCTGTACGTCGATCCGTTATGATGCTGCTTATGAACATTTTTGAATTTTCTTTTTGAGTGACTCACTAGTGACCATATTCTGTTTCTATTTCAGGCAAATAATGTTATTTTCTCGACCTTATAGTGTCTGACTCAGTCTGACACACAGTAGAAAATACTACTTGAAAATAAATATGACATAAATTTAATGAATTTCAAAATGGATTATCGCTGTAGCGACCCCTGCTGGCGAGTAGATTATACTTCATTACTATTTTTAAGTTCTTCATTTTATCGCATTTTAAGGTCAGTCACTCACTTCTATAATTACCAGGTCAATTAACCTGTTTAAGCCTCTAGTATATTGTCCCGCTGCTAGTATATCAAAAAGTAGATCAATTACTATATTTTGACTGTTTGCGGTTTCACTTTCTTTTGTTTGATTGACATTATACAGTGACCACGAATCGTGCGGGCTCCGGTTTCTACTTGGCAGAGTTCACCTATCAATCCGAAATGTTTCGCAACCTCACGTGATGTTTTTTCTCATGATGTAATGACATAGCCGTGTTGTTCTGACCCACACCTGTTCCTTTTCTTTGCACCAGATTAAGGATCAATTGCAAGGCGACAACTTTTTTTTTTTTTTTTTTTTAAAGAGGAAAAAATAGGTCCGGGGTCTGTTAGTTGAATCAAGGACAAACAAACAAAAAAATCAAAGGGAAATAGACCGAATGTGTACTTTTAGTGGCAGCGGCACAGTTGAGCCGAGCAGGACCAAGTCCCGTGAAAAGAGCTGGAGACGGCCTGAATGCAAATTAAATCCCCCTCATTCCTGCAAATATTGTCTTAGCCATTAGTGTGGGCCTGACTAGAAAGGAGTGGTTCCACTCATTGTCGCTCGGCCAGGGAGAAGTCAGGGGAAGAATTCTATTCAGCGTCCGTCTTGGGGGCTCGGTGCACTTGGGCGCTTGTTTGGTACCATTCAGACGCCACAGACCGTGGCAACAAAGAGAGCTTTCAGCGCACCTCACTGTAAAAGCATGTGAAAAAGAAGAAAGGAGAGAGGGAGGGATGGAAGGTTCAGTGAGGAGAGGAGGGCAGGAGCGCTGGAAAAGTGGAGGTGCGTGACTATACGTCTGTTTTAATTGTCTGGTTTGTTTTGCTAGCTGGGATGTTGGACGCCTTCGGGCAGCTGCATTCGAAGGTTTGGACGATGCATGCAAACACGAATAGCGTTTAGAAGCCAAGGTTGGCTCGTGTTCAAGAGGAACCCTTGAGGGACAGGAACTGCCATTTCAGCATTAAACCATGCTTTTGCCCTCCTATGAAGGGATTGATACTAGTCAGGTATTTACTTTGACGCTGCTAACTCTCATTTCAACTTTCTGTTTTGCCTCCAGTCATCACGTCCTCATGTTAAGCTGGTTCCACAAACACCAACGACACTCGCAGATACATTATTTTGAATCAAGCCCCCCCCCCGAGCTCTCCCCTTTTTACTTCTTCAAATTCCAAAGCCTTCTGCTGTATCCATCCGCTGCTTGAACAAACATGAGTGTTCGAGAGTAGGTTATTTGTGTTCGAGTCCACATGAGAGAGTAGAAAGACGATGAGTTAGGATTCACGACTGTTGAGTGGAGATGGTTCTCCGAGCAGTGAAGACGCCGGCGGAGAAATATAACACAGGATTTTGTTTGTGTGTCCAGGTGCGGTCAGGTGGGTGCAGCACAGAATCGCCAATGGCATCCATGGGGTTTGTTTTGACGGGTGCGTCTACAGCTGCTGTCTACCATGGACGAGGAAGGGCCTGGCCAAAGTTAAACAACTGGATTCTTACTTCTCTCCTTCTTTTCTTTCACTTCTTCTTGAGAAATGACTGCAGGCTAGCCAGCTGTATAATCAAGCCCCTCGTTTAAACTTTATTGACGAATGCTACTCTTAGCCTGGAAGGTCTGCGTTCAAGACCTCAGGAGGCGTATTATATTGCGGGACATAGAGGTAAATGCACCTTTGTTAGGGTTGTACGTCGGGGACTTGGAAAAAAAAAAAACGTCTGAATAGTTTTCCTTGTTTTAGTTTGTGGTTGGATCAGACATCAACTTGGCTACTATATTCTATACCTCTGCTTAGGAGGTAATGTTAGCATTTATCTGTCAGCAACATAAAGTTATTTAAAAATGTTGCTGATGGAACCAGAGACAGATTTCTGGGTCAGGAGCTGGATCCAGGAATCGTTCTGAAGATTTTTCACTCTGTAAAAAAAGGAGCTGGAAGCCTTTTTTTGTAGCATTAACTTTATGAAATACAGAAAGTAAAAACTGCTGACTTTATGTCGGGTTTATATGATCTTGAAAATGGAACAAATGTATTTAAGGATTAAAATTCAATTGAATTCAATTTTAATTTAAAGTGTCTGATCTTAACGAATGTATATCAAGATGCAGTTTAAGTAAGACTATATTGGAGAAAAGAAAAATCAACAATGAGTGAATCACAGCGTGACAGCGGCGAGGAAAAACTTCCTTTTAGAAGGCAGAAACCTCGAGCAGAACCAGACTCAGCAAACGGCTGGGAGGGTGGATTAGGGGGTAGACAGATGGAGGGAGAAAAGAGCAAGGGAGGATACAGTGATATAAAAGAGGAGAGTATAGTCATTTTAAATCTAAATATTTTAGTCATTCTTGCTGAGATAAATGACAGTTTCCACAAATCTGGAAAATAAAGTTTTCATTAAAAAGAGAAACAGTTGAAATTAAGTATTTTTCTTTTTTCACTGCAATGTGAAGCAAATTAATAATCAATGTGAGTTAGACACAGTTCCATTAAGAACATTTTTATGACAGGAAGACATTGCCTTGAGGTGAGAAAATTTTTTTCTTTTCCAAATCATACATGGATTATATTATGTGGATGTCTTGGAATGGGCTTGGAAAATGAGCTAGCATCCAAAAGGAGCAGACCAAAAAATTTTATTTTAAACTGTGTGGTTGTTCATTCAAAATAGTTTCAGTCATGCTACAGAAGATTGCTAGATTGCTTGTTTCAAATTAAATGAGAGCAACAGAACATCAAACAACACGATACATAGGCACATTTTTGAGCCAGGAGTCCTGAAAGTAGGCTTCAGTTTTGTCTATATATATATATATATATATATATATATATATATATATATATATACATATACTGTATATATAAGTTTTGACAGCGACATTACTATAAAGCAGCTCATGAGGGTCGAGGAAAAAAATAAACGTTTTATTAGAAGCAAAAATAAAATCAGGTTGAGTTACGTTGTCAGCCAAACATATGAAATTCAACTTTAAAAGCTGATTTTTATTGCTCCCTGTTTCCTGAACTGAGGGCTTGTTTTGGCTGATGCTAGTCCAGCACTGGCTGCTCAACTGTGGCACTAGAAACCACAATTTGAAAAACGACAATACTGTACAGTCAGCATTTCTTTCTGCAGTCTAACTTCTTTATGAAACCCTCAACTCTTTTACGAACCAATACCAACATATTAACTACTTTTCCCTTTCTGACCATGAAACTAAATTTCTAATAACACTTTTCAAACTCCAAAAATAATATGATAACGATACAGAATATTATGAACAGAATTGAGTCTACAGTCCTAACTTTTCTATACAGTACATCAAAACAACTATTTTGACTATTTCTTTAAAAGCAGCTCATGATTCAATGGCTGGGAAATGCAGTTACTTGTTGCTTTATTTTCCATAAAATGACATGTTGTAGTGTGTGATATTTGAGGTGCAGCTCTGAACTGTCAACATATGAGGATGGTTGTTGCACTGTGGTAAAATGTCAGCATCATTGTGAGTTTCAAGTGGCTGTTAAAACTTCATTTCTCCGAGGTTCAGATCTGGGTGTCAGCCAATAAATCCTCACTCCTCACTTGAACAGAAGGCGGCAGAGAGTGCCAAGGCCGACTACTTCAGATACATGACGAGCTGCCAGTTTGTTGTCGCTCTATCCAAGCCCTTCTCTTTTTTGTGGTGGGGAGTAATAAGGAATAATGTAGAGCGCTGCCACTGTAATAAATATTTACTGCGACAAAACACTTAATGTATCTCTTACTTAAACAAATCTCATCACTGCAAATTCCACTTGAATGTTTATTGAAAATTCCCAAACAACTGACAAGGTTGGGATGAATTAAATGTATATTAATGGCACAATGAACAGATGGTAACATTTTGATTGGTGCTAGAGTTCCATCAGGACCCACAAATGTTTTTGAGGACATTTTCATTCTTAGCTGCAGGTCATAAGAAAAACATGACTTTTTTTTTAAAAACGCGGCACAAGATCAATCCTTTTTGTCATTTTCAACTCACCCTCCTGTAATCTAAGGGTTGGGATTATTTTCAGAGTAATCTGTTCCTTTTTAGAGTTATAGGTAAAAATGTTTGTTCATTTTAATGTAGTGACTGGAGCTCAGTTGTCTTCGTCTTCTTACAAAAAGACAAATTTAAACACATCCAAATATCCCTGTGATACTCGTCCATAAAGTCCCTCTGGTATTATAGCGCCGACAAGAAATAGATGTTCCGGGAAAACTTAAATAAGTCTATAATTTAAGTTTACAGAGTGCATGCAATCTACTGTCTTCACTTGAAGGGCTTGCGATATTTACCCGCAGTACTCTGGAACAATTGCTCTGGATCTTCAATACAAGATGGACGTTATCGTTGATCACCTTTGAGGGATTTGTATGTTTTTAAGTGTCTTTTTGGAGGAAGATGAAAACAACGACCACTCAGCTCCAGCTTTGAATCCACTTATATTTTTGCCTATAACCCTAAAAAGGAACAGAGTACTCTGAAAATAATCTCAACCCATAGTCCACATTAAGGTGAGTAGAAAAAGAGTGTAGTTCGAATTTTGGGTGAACCAACCCTTTTAGGAAGGAAAGTTTAAAACTGGTAAAGAAAAGCAATTTTTTTTCGACCCTTTGCACGAGTTGTTTCTGACATTTTGGACCCTTGCGTGGGTGGGTTTGACACCTGTGTTTTGAGGCATCTGAAATTGTACATTATTGGATTTTTATGGAAGGACAAAGGTCTATACATTATGTAGGACTCTTGTAAAGGGACAGATGGGTTACGGGCACAAAACTAGATGAACAAAAAGTAACTGTTAATATTTGTATCAAAGTCTGCTCAGATAACTCTGCAGTAGTTTGACGTGTTTCCCAAATATCGTGCCTACAGGTCTTTTCGTTGTTGTTGTCTGGCCGGGTTCCCTCGAAATAGCACTTAGACTCATTCTAACGTTGTACTTACCGAGAGTCTAGCATGCAACTATAAAGACTTGTTGACATATGTGTTTTTCCACTTAGAAAAAGAGTTTGGCCAAAAGAATGGAACACCTCAAACCCACATCCACTGCTCCTGCGGCTTCTTTTAAAAATACACCACAACTGCGTTGATGAGTGCCAGCAGACGTTTTTTGCGAGAGTCAAATCCTTTTTTTCCCCTCGTTTTTTTTCTACCTGCAGGTGCGAGGAGGAGAGCCACACCTGGACGTGCAAACCGGGGCCCATTTATCACGGCTCTTTCCCTCGAGCTTGTTTGCCTGCCGACCTCGGCTATTTCCCCCCTGCAGCAATGACAGGATTATGTCTGACATGTTTAAGGAAGTGGCTTTGGCAACCGGCATAGACGAGGCAGGCTTAAGAACACACACTCACAGACACACACACACACACAGGGGAGAGCGTTCGCACATTCCCGGTGCCAGCCTTGACTCAGTAACCTTGTATAGCGGGGCAGGTTCTGACGACGTGTCTGTCTGTCAAGCGGGAGCTGAAATTAAGCTGAGTGTGGAGAGAGACCGGCGGAGACGAGGCACGGAGGATTGGGCTGTAACTGTGTTATCTTTGCAGATGTCATACCGGATGACAGGGGAGAGTCAGCACCGCTCGTTGCCTTGATTTGAGGATTTAGCCTCGCCTTGTTGGGTGTGCGGACAGGTGAGGCTCTACGCTGCTGGTCCTGGCAATAAGTCGGTGCTGTGATGAGTGACACGGTAGAGCAGCAAACACGCTCTCCAGTTGTACGAAAGTAAGTAAGTACAAAGCGCTTAAACAATCAAAACAATACTCAATAAAATATATGCTTAATAGGTCAAGATAACACCGAGATCAACACAGGAGTTCCAAAAAATCAAGGAAAAGCCTGCAAGAATAAAAATGTCTTCAGATGTTTCTGGAAGGAGTCAGTAGATCATCAAACATGGAGAGAAAAGAAGATCGTTCCAAAGCTTAGGAGCAACAGTCTGGAAGGATTTCTCTCCTCTGGTCCGGAACCGTGTGCGAGGAACCATCAGTAGATTCTGATCCACAGACCTCAGAGCCCGAGCTGGGGTCTAAGGCTGTAAGGAGGAGCCTGACCATGAATAGATCTGAAAGAAAGAACGAACATTTTAAAGTTGATCCTGAAAGAAACTGGAAGCCAGTAAAGCGATTTAAGGATCAGAGAAATGTGAGTTCTTCTACTAGAGCAGGTCAGAATTCTCGCTGCAGAGTTCTGTATCAACTGCAGGCGAGACAGCTCCTTCTTGTTAAGTTGTTGTTAAGTTGTTGTGGCTGCACCGAGAGCATCACCACCACACCACATTCCTGGAAAATAACTTAATTGTGGGTTGGATTTCTAGTCGATGAGTCTTCGCACAATTGCAGTCTGGGAAGTGAAATAACAAGCGACACTCATCGAAGCCCATATTACTTGATTTGCTCTATAATAGATTGACAGGATTAACACCTTTACCGTGCAGGCCTCTTGAACTCAACCTTTTAGTGAAATACAATGACAGCTTTTTCCTTTATGAGCTCTTACTTTGAAGGTTTTACCATTGTTCAAATTTGGGCCCAATTTGTTTAGCGCTCAGGATGAAAGCATTCGTGCACATGCTGTCCTCTTTGTCCTTAGAGAGTCTCTTGGTACCTCCGAGTTTACTCCGTAGGTGGTCTGGGGAGTTTCAGTTGCCACTTTTCATCGAGGAAACGAACGTTGAAAGGTGCAAACACAACCGAGATGCCGAGAAGTAACACTTGTTTGAAGCACAATTTTCACGTCAATCCGATAAAAAAAGACGGTTATATTTGTGTGTGCTACATAGCACACACACAAAAGGAAAGCAAGAAAAAGACAGTAGATTTCATTTTTTTTTTACCAGCATTCAACTGTTAAAACAACAAGTCATGTCTGCATTGTATTAGTGCACAACTTATATCCAAACAAATTTTCTAATGCAATCTTTTTCTGTAGTTTGCTTTGTTTAAATAAAAATAGCTGTTTCAGCAGTTCATATTTTTGGAAAATCACCAAAAACATGTATGTTCGTGTATGATTGATATGTTCCCGCAAACATTTTATTGTGTTTCTATGATTTACTTTGTGTTTTAACTATTTATTTCACTGTCCAAGAGCCTGTTTAACTGATGTTCACAACAATAATTGATTATAATTATAACAACTGAAGATTTCCTGTCAATTAACTCAGAAGTTGTGCTCAATCGAACACTATCTGGTCCACTGTTATTGTTGTTCTCCATATTTATTTAGATCTTTACATTTCTTTACAGTCAACATGGATCCTTAACCTTCATAGTGTGAATATGTTTTGTTTGATAGTTCAGTTGTTTTTAACTGGAATGAACACAATCCTTTGTCAAGAGTATGTCATGAGATCATTGTGATGTTACTCATTTTAACGTAATGTGATTTATCAATTCAATCTTAGAGATACATTGTTTCATTATTTCTTTTAGAAAAATCGTTTTTTTTAATAGTGGGAACGTTTTTAACAATCAATCATTATTTTTTTTACATTTCCCTTTTCCTACCCTCAAATAACAAGTTTATATCCTCTAAATGTTTTTGTAATAGGTTGTGTCATATACAGATAACATATATCATTAATGTAAAATAAGAACAATTTAGGTCTGAGAACTGATCCCTGGGGTACTCCACATTGAACTTCCACTTTGATTTTTGTATGTAATATTGTCTCCTGTTAAAATAACTGTTTTATCCAGCACTGTGCAGGCCCTCTTATTCCGTAACCTTTAATTTTAATATCAGAATTTCAATTTTTTTTTTTCTGGTTTTGAAGAACACATCTATTACTGCGTATAGCCTTCAAAAAAATGAATTAGTAGTATAAGTGGTTATGGTAATGTGACAAATTGAAGAGTGAAAGAGGAAAAACCTATAGTTTAAAATCAATTCACAAATTTCTTTTAAAGTTTTATTGGGATGTCCTTAAGAATCCACTTGAACAGCAACAGATCAAACTAAAGCAAAGAGAAAATCTTGTCGTGAAACCATCTATAAAAGTTGACGTCCTTTTATTGAAACGATTTATTAAAAGGAGTGTCCTCATAAAACAACCAGGATGTCTCCATCATAATATTTACAGATCCCAGCGAACAGATTACGCCCGTCAGTGTAGACACAATATAGGAAGTGCAGGCTCAACATTTATCGTAGACAAGCGTGTCCAGGACAAGAAGAGACGTCTTTATCAAACTTCCTGAGCTTCCAGTCGTGCTTTTAACCAAAAGATGGAGAACAAAAAGCAGGAACTGTGGTGGCAGGACATGTTGAGGGCCTCCTGTGGATGCCTTCATGTCGACAAGCTCCGACACGTTGACCCATCTGTTCAAACCTGGAGGTTCGCAGACGTGATACTTCCCTGAACGCTCGGCTCCGTCTTTCAGCAGGTTTTATAGGAAGTCATAAATCAAACTTCATAACATTTTATGAAGAAGAGCTGGTCAAAGCTTTTCAAAATTAAGCACTATCACTTTAAAGTGTTTTGATTTAGAGCTCTTACATTTACACTTGAAAGTTCAGGAAGAAGATTTTCTTGTTTGTGGGCATTATTTTTCATCCCACACACCTGAAAGCTGAGACTTTTCATACATTGAATATGTGCCATTTCAGAGTCACATAAAATCCCACAAAAAGTCTCTTTTTTTTGCAACTTTAATTTTAATCCTCCAAAATAAGTTAATTTTAATTTTTAAAAATGTCAGTTCGTAACCACAAAGAAAGAGTTTTACTTCTTTTATATTCACCACATGATACCTTAGATAGGGAATTTTCTCCTGGTGTTCATACTAATTAAATATACCTCAAAAATAAATATTTCTATATGAATCATTGTTTTTTAAGAGACTCTCATGAGTGTTCAATTTGTCTTGAAGTTATGTCAGTTAGTCGGAAAATGTAATGACTAGTCTCAAACCTTGGAACATTTCTAAGTAGCTTCCTCTCCTGATACTACAGTCTCCAGTGTGTATCTACTTGTGTCTGTGAAAACACGCACAATCACCAAAAAAAACATCCTGATTTTTTTTTGTTTGCTGACGCGTGAGTAGGCAGAATGTTTTTACTCCTTATCTACTCGTGTGGGTTGAATTCAACTGGGCACGCTGGTAACTTTGGTCGAACTTTTCCTCAAAATCTTTCTGCTTCTGAAACAACATGGAAAACCTAACATCATGGAGGTCTTTTTTTCCGTGTTACGGCTGTAATTCTTGGTGATTTTCTAAATGTTATTTTCCCTTATAATTGAATGGTGGAAGATTGTGGTTATTGGGAGACGGTGCTGCTGAGGTCCAGAAAGATTTAAATAAGTTTGGGTTTGTTGGGTTTGTTTAAAGAGAAGCTGTGGCCTCATCTGGTGTTTTCCTTCTCCAAATTAAACAGAATATAATCCAATAACGTTGTAATAACGTATTAAACCAAACATATTTAAACATTTTTACTCAGCTTCTCATTCAAGCCGTCAGAAACTCAGCTTAAAGATGAACGTCAGTGAGAAAATTAACCCACATTTCTTCTCCACCTGTTCCGTATTAGCCACAGATTACTGGAGGTGTCTAAATATTTCAATGTAAAAATCCATCAGAACTAACTTGTTTAAACTCAAATAAATCAAATCTCCAGGTAAACATTGAGATATCAGTATGATCGAGTGCTCATTTGTGCATCCAGGACTGATTATAAACAAGGATCTGTCCAAGCTGGAGAGCCGGTGCATTAGCAGCACTTGAAGCCGTCTGAACTTGTACGAACGCATGTTAAAAGGTTGAAAATCCCGAAGATAAATAATGATTCCCGGCGGCCCCTCACTCGGTGTGGGAGAGGAGCCTGAATGGAAAAATCGTCTGTCCAAACAACGGGCCGCTGCTGTCTCCGACTGCACGCCAGAGCGTCTGTCATCAGCCGTCCACATTGTTTTTGAACAATTGGCACTAATTTGCCATCTGGATGAGGCAGGCTTTCTTTCTCAGGAAGGAAACTATTGTGTAATTATCAATGGTGAGTTCACTTCGAGGGCTGGATGGAGACAAATGAGGAGAGAATTGCTCTTTATCTGAGTTCTGCTTCACTTCACTTTACTGACACTGGCTTTTCACCAGACGATATTGTTCACGTGACGAACGCTGGAGCTGAAACATGCTAACAAGCAAAGTTTCAAATGTGAAGCTGATGAATAATGACAGTTAGAGGCACTTATTTGCTTAAAGTAAACCCTCATACTGGCCCCCTGTACAACCCCCTGCATAACCTTTTTAAATATATATTTTTATACTTTATGCACGTGTTGAACAGCAGATTTCTAAAAAATAATTAAGTAAGTAAGTAATAGTTAATTATAAAGCACCTTTTCTGACCAGGGTCACCAAGCGCTTTAACAATCGAAAGCAATACACATTTAAAAATACCTACAAATGTAAAAACTCTAAAAGGCCAAGACAACATAAGACAAACACGGGAGTCCCAGAAAAATAAGAAAAAGCTTCACAAATAAAAATACCTTAAGATGTTTCTTGAAGGAGTCAGTAGATCATCAAACACAGAGAGAGAGGAAGATCGTTCAAAAGCTTAGGAGCAACAGTCTGGAAGGATTTCTCTCCTCTGGTCCGGAAACGTGTTCAGGAACCATCAGTGGATTCTGATCCACAGACCTCAGAACCTGAGCTGGGGTGTAAGTCTGGATCAGATCAGTGATTTAAGGAGGAGCCTGACCATGAATAGATCTGAAAGTAAGAACCAGAATTTTAAAGTTGATCCTGAAATGTGAGTTCTTCTACTAGAGCGAGTCAGAATTCTCACTGCAGAGTTTTGTTTTATCTTAAAATCAAAACTTTCTATATAAAAATTGACCAAATAACTATTCTACAATTCTTTTGAAGAATTTACCTATGCTGGCTTCCAAGCCAGTTGAGCTTTAGAGTTCTACTTTGAGATGTAGGACTGGATTAAACAGCTTTATTATTGGGTAATTTACTGGGTTTTTTTTACTATTTATTTCTAAAATCTTATTTAATCACATATTATTGTGTATTTTCCCTTTGAATAGTACTGAATGTTTAAGAGGAGGTAGACTAAATGTATTTTACCATTTCACAAAAGCCTTGTTCACCTCGGCCTAGAGACAACACAAGGGATAAGCTTTTTTTTGCATGTATTTGGTGAAAATTTGATTTCCAAGTCTTATTTGATGTTTGTTGGTTTCTTGTGTTTTGTCACTATGGATTTGGGCCATTACTTTTTTTTTCCAGAAACATGTTCTACCATAATAGTATTGAGTAATAATTGCTATATACATTTTTTTTATAGTCCAAGTTTCTGCCTGTAAGAACTTAACATGCACCGTTTTACAATATTCCTCCTCCTAAAAATTATAACAAATAATTTGGGAAAAAACTTTCATGCCCCTAATTGAATTTAAAATTACAGTTTTACATCTGTATATTCAATATGGACGCGAGTGCCCGGAAAAAAAGAGCATGCAAACGCCACCCAGCTGGAATCAAACAATCAACATTGTATGTATACAAATACCTTTAAATATTTTAAAATGCAATTCCCTTCTGTAGCACATGTTGCTTACCAAGAACAACAACCCTCTGCTTTCTGCAACTATATTCACATTTAACATCCACCCCTAAAGAGGAAGTCCACTGAGCCCAAAAACACCATTTGAGTTTTCAGGGATACACCTTAAGCTTAAGCCTCCCAAGTGACACCTTTCTGGTGCTTTTTTTTAATCCACAAAACAAACAGACTAGGTTTCATAATCCCAGGGTAGTTCCAGTTTACTTCTGAGATTAAAGAAATTGTATCTCGTTAAATGCAAAAACTATAGTTAGCTACAAAAGTTAAGTTGGTCCTGGTGGAAATACAAAGATGTTTACCAGAGGAAAAGATGTAAATAGATTTTTTATTTTGGAGTTTCAGGAATGATGGGTGAACAGGGGGGAGGGAAAGAACATGTTTGTCATACTTAAAGTTAGAATGTCCAATTCTCTCAGCTTCAAATGACTCTCAAACTCTTTGGAAAGTCGTAACACTTCATAACTGGAGCTGGAGTGTGTGTTTTCTGCTGCGCTAGCTGTAACTGAATCGTTAGGATCTCATTTCAAATGTGCTGGACATGTCGGACAGGGAAAAAAAAAGCTTTTTCTGTCCGGCCAAAGAAAGAAAGGAAAAAAAAAATCTGCTTACAGGCCCCGCTTCTAATACCTGTCAGCGGATTATAGACATCTCAGGTTTAGGATCGCTCCTGGAGACCCGAGAGGTTAGCAAGACCACAAAAGCGGTGTCTGAGTGCAACAGCCACTTCTCTCCTCAATTCAACTATCTTTCTTCTCCCCTTCTTATCCTCCACTGTCCTCCCCCTCTCTGCTTTCCACTCGGCTCCATCCTCTGTTCCATCCTCGAGGGGAAATGCGGCGTGACGTCACCGTGGCTGACAGAGTAACAAAAGCTTTGGTGCCTCTCTTATTTTTCCACTTCGCCTCTTCTGAATCCCCACTCTGTGTATGTGTTTGTGTGTGCGAGCGTGTGTAGACGGGGGTTGTAGTTTGGGAGTCAGGGGTTTTATGCCGGGCCTGTCTAATGCATTATTAAGCAAGGCATCTCAGCCATCACTTGCAGGTAGAAGGCTGAGACAGCCTTATTAGCTCCAGCAGTCAGAAGTGTGGGAGAAAACACAGCTGACCAAAGCTCAATTCCTTGGTTTCTCAGCTGTAATATGGGGGTCGCTCGTGTCCAGGCCCGGGAAGATTTGCCTGGCAGGACTAAAAATCTATGAAAGACATGAAAAAGAAAAACTGTTTTCATATAGGTTGTTTTTGGCAGGATTGCTATGAATCTCATTCCTCTGCAAGACGCTTGAAATGTGTTCGGCGTTAGCAAGGTTCATGTTTGGAGCGATGTTAGAGTCTCTCAGGTCACCTGACTAGTACAGCACTAAGAAGCCTGTAGCTGCATAAAAGGAGGCGGCATTTGCTCGTGGATAAACTGATTAAATTGTGTTTCTAATGTCCTAAGGTTAATATAAACTCCTCTACCAAGTTATCAACATCTCTCGGGAATATCTTCCTTTTAAAAAAAGTTAAAAGAAGAACATGTAGGAGTGAATGAATACACAAGATAACAACACATATCTTCTTCGTCTTTTACCGTGTTTCTTTGGGAAGTTACCAAAGCAGGTGCTCCCCCCTAACCATATTTCTCAGCGGTGTCCCAAATTACGCAGTTCTTTCGAGTGCACTGGTTTATAGTACACATTAAGATGGTGGACATCCTTGTCCAGGGCTCAAATAAGTAGTACTGTCTTAAATCACTTGTGCTGTGTCTCAAATCGCATACTACTCTTAGTATGCTAGAAGTTAGTATGCATCAGTTTAGTGTACGTACTAACTAGTACGCAAATTCTCCACAGATAGTATGTCTCAAATCAAACACTGCTGCTACACACTAACCGGAAATCACATGACAGCTTCTTCTTCTACTTCTATTTAATGATGTTTCAATCAGCTATTTGAACGCTATCGCCTCCTGCTGGCAGCACGTTTTGCAACTTTGGAAAAAGAAATGAAGAAAAAATATGAGAATCTAAATAATCGCGAGATATTTATGCTCGTATCAGCAGCGAAGACATGTTTATACTCCTACTGCTGCGGAAAATACACCTGTAAGTATATGAATATATATGCATTTATATATGACGTAACTTCCGTTTAAAACGTCATTAAGATGGCGGCTGTTTAGTGTGGTTAGTGTCCATCGAACCATACTCAGTTTTGTGGGCGTGTTAGTGCGCCAATTTAGTGTGCATGGCGCACTAAATTTCGCATACTAAGAATTGAGACGCACTAAAAATACTAACTTTTAGTACGCTAGTATGCGATTTGAGACACAGCATATAAATGACTAGACAGCTTCTTCTTCTACTACTTTTTAACGCTGATCGCAACCAGCTGTAGGAACACTATTGCCCAACACTTGACAGCACTTTTCGCCAATCGAGACAATTTATTAAGGTGTGCTTCATTTTGTCATTACTATTGTTCTAATGTTTTGTGGTAAAATTTGTGTTTTCTTGAGACATTTACACCAGTATCTGCTCCAAAGACGTGTCGTCAGTGACGTAGCTTCCGTTTCTGTCACTAAGATGGCGGCCTTTAAGGGTGGAAAGTGTCCATCTATCCACACTCAATTTTCTGGCCATTTCAGTGCTCATTGCTCACTACATTTTTGCACACTGCTCATTGGGACGCACTGTGCAGTCAAAATGTTTGTGTATATTTATAAAGTGTAAGTGTAGAAGTGCGCTATTTGGGACACAGCCCATCTCTGTTTTATCCTCCCTAAACACATCCCTGAACCTCATTCGTTGTCCAACATGTCCACCTTTTTTGCTCTTATGTCGAAAAGCATCAGATGAAAATGGACCGTCTTATAGTAGGAACAAATGGTAGCATTGTGGGAAGCTGGCTTTGCTTCTTTAATGTCAACTGCGCTTATAAAAAATACAATAAAAAATACATATCTGTATTGTATTTTCAATGTAGTAATTACTGTAAAAAAAACAAAAAAACGATACATAATACCAGTCTTGTTCTATTTTTGTGTTTTAATTATTACTAAAAGTAATTCAGATGCATATGATAATAAATAATCAATACAATAATAAATAATAACTTCCTTTAATTAGTAGTAATTCCTGTCTAGTGTTTTTATTTTGTTGTGTTATTTCCGAGCAAAAAAAATCAAGTTGGAGTCTTATAATTAGAGACCCGACAAGTTTTAGTCAAATGAGACTAGTCTGGGACTAAAACAAGAAACTCTAGTCTTTAAATGTGAGCTTTAAATAGACTTTTAGAGTCTTTTCTAAATCTTATCAAAGTCTTCTGGTGTTTGGATACGTTACTTGATCTCTGAACTATTATCCATACTAGTATTTTCAACCTCTTTAAGTTTAAAGAAGCATGTGGAGAAGAAAACACTGCATGTTCTTTCTATGTGGAGTTTGTATGTTCTCATAGACTTTGTGTGGGTTTACACTGGGCACTCTGGTTTCCTCCCACAGTTCAACGACACACAGAGGTAAATTGATTTCCCTAAATTGTCTACAGGTGTGAGTTTGGACGAGTGGTTATGTTTTCCCACTGAAATGGTGGAAACTGAAAAAGGGTGCAAAATGAAAGAATATTTGTATACCTACTCGTTGATCGATACTTATACACAGATCAATACTTCAAAAATATTTCTAGTTTAAAAGTTCAATAATACATTATAATTTGATACTTGGTATCTTGTAACTAAAAACTGCAACATTTAAAACATTTCATCTTCATTCCAAACCTTTGTGTATTCGCCATTCTCTGGTTGAATAATACAGTTGCAAACGTTTTTTGAAGGCCACATGGAATTTACCCGAGGGCCACAGATGGCCCCTGTGCTCGACTTTAGACGTGACTATGTTCAAATGAATCAACAGTTTAAACTTTAAAGGATCAGACAAGCAAAAAAAACACCCCTCTAGCCCTTTTTGACAGCCTTGATTAGATTTATGGGTAATCCCTTCATTGTATTGGTTCTTCGTCTCGCTTCATTCTTCAATACACATTTCATCCTGAAGAACCGCTTTCAGAAATATGTCTTCAGCACCTGTCAGCGAGGAGATCCAACAGCATTCTTAATTATTTTCCAAAAAAAAAAAGAAAAAAAGGATCTATATTCAACATGTAATTTGGAGACAGCAGTGAGTAAGTCGGTGAAGAACACCAGCAGCGGCGTATTAAAAATACATGTCCCCAATAAAAGCAGTCAATCCTTGATCAAATATAAGTCTTGAGAAAAACATTCATGTGCTGATATGTGTTTTAATTAAATTTGCTGCGATTTTTTTTCTTTGGAGGGGTTGGAAATATTTTCATCAAGTGTTTGAAAATGCTTAAAGTCATACATTTTCCCTGGTCTTATTTTCCTCTTCTGTGTTTTACAGATAGAGAACAAATCACAGTAAAGCTTTGACGGCTGCTGCTTTTGTTCATATTAATGGCACACACACACGCACACACACATGCACACACACTTTTAATCCACACTATCTGTTGTATGATAATCTGGCGCAGCACAGAGTGAGAGGAGGACGACGTTCAAATCAGAACGGTCTGAAGAAACCTGTCAATTTTTGTGTAATTGGATTGTGAAGTGTGTTGGAGCGTGTGACAGCGCTCAGGCAAATGGGAGTTTCACAGATCTGAATCCTGACATTCCTCCGCAGATAACGAAGAGAGACACATCGGCTGATATGCGTTGGACCTCGTTTTTCTCAAAACGTGGTCCCACCTTTGCGCCTCTTTCATCGGGCGTTTAAGCCACACGTTTGTGTCTGAGTGCAACAGCAGAGATGTTTGGCTGGTTATGCTCACAGGACGGAGCTGTTTTTGTCTAATTAGTCGGCACAGAGAGGGAACCTAAACTAGGGCACCAAGAAACCAGGCCAGAGCCCATTATATTTAAAATACCTGATGCTATGAGACAGCAGTGTAATTGCAAAAGCTAGCTTAGCTATAGCCTCGGGACAGCGCGGCACAGACCACAATTGCCCAACTGGGTCGGGAAACAGCAGCTATGCAATAATGCCTAATTACATTTTCCCAAAAGTAACTCAATATTTTTGGGGCTGTTATGACTGACGATTCATGGTCACAGTTGTGATTAAGAATGTTGGGCTGTTTCAGGGGATTTTGTTCTGAATATATTTGGAGAAACAAACCTCTTTGAAAGAACCTTTTATATTATGTTGTAATGTTCAAAAGAATCCAACATTTTCTCATGATACATTTATTTGAATGAATTGCAATGAAACCTTTTCATTTTAAGGCTTTTGTTAATTTTGATTTTTCTCATTCTTTTTTTTTTTGTTAGGTCAACTAATGTGAAAACCCCAAATTTTCTATTGAAGAATCTCAGCGAACCAAAGGTTACAAGAGCAGAGTCCATTATGACGTAATAGTGGTTTCTCTCATCCTTCAGCCAGCTGTAATAACGCCCCCACTTTGTTTGTACAAGAAGTCCCTTGGAGCTGAAAACTTCCGGGATTTTATGATGAGTGTTGACAAACCTCCATGTTTGACCAATCACAGCAGAGTCGGAGTGGTTAGGTAAACAATATTTCATCTCCAGAAAAATGAAGCTTCTTAGTGGGCGGAGCTCAAGATAATTTTCTAATGTTTAAGAGATACTTATATCAACACATTTGTTGTCCTTGTTTTCCAACAGTATTTGTTGTTGTCTTAGTAATTTTAATTTTCATTCAAGATAATACTTAATAATTATTCATTATTATTTTTTACCTGAAAGCCCTCATAGTTCCACAATCTTTTAAATACATTTGGAAAATTAAAAAGCAAAAATATTTGTAGCCCAAATACTTATTATTCACCCCCAAACATGTTATTTCCGTCTTTAGGCCAAGTAAGTAAAAATATGAACTTGTGTTAAAAAGAGACGAATCGTCATTAACTGGTCTGTTGTCATCTTCCTACTTTTAGTTTGGTTCTGACTAATAACACACGGCTGGACCTCATCAATGATCAAGACACCCATTTTAACCACCTGTGAGACAGATCAACAGAGTTCCTTCACTAGTAACAATGTTTGGACTCTTTTTATAATCTCAATCTTTGTATGCCTAAGGTTTGTTTCTATTTGTGCATGACCGTTTTGACCTCCATGTTTTCCTGTACTTGTCTTTTGTTTCCTGTTTATTCTCGGGGTGGGTGGATGTTTTGGTTTTTCTGGACTCTTGAGGTATTGGACTCTTGTTATTGTACTTATTGGACCTTGTTTTATTTATCAAATCATTATTTTTGTTCCTGTTCATATTGTTGGTTACTCACACCTGCACGTGATTTCCTCTTCATAAAGTTTGAAGCAGTAGATAAACTATGTTTCAGTACAGTATTTCAGTATTTACTTATCTATGTTGTGTTAAATCCAAAAACATTGTGTTGCAACCATTGCTGCTACTTCAGGGACGCGTTCAAGCTTTGTTTAATGAGGGCCACGTTTGTTGTATATATTTTATTTAATAAAAAAATAAATTTATTACAGGGTCTCAAATGGCCTAAGGCAGGACTTTAAAGAATTAAATTTAAAGAATTTAAAAAACAACTTTCTATGAACTATTAACTTTATGTTGAGTCTTCAGAAAGAAACAATGTTTTTTCTATGACCGAAACTAGCCTAAAGCTAACATCTACAGTATGTGTTTCATTATAGTTACAGGCTCCATTCATACACGAAGTATTTCATTTCTATCCGTCTTTTCTAAACTTCCACCATCATCCACACACTAAACGTCGCAGGGCTGCGATATTTCAACACCTTGTTGACCAGTCGGGCGACATTGCTGCTTACATTAGCGTCACAGACCTGTCGTGTCCAATTAGTCCAAACGTGAACTTAGCATCTGGAGCAACTGCCAACTAACAACTCGAGTCCGATCGTTCCGTGTGAATAGACTCACTGGCCCATAACACAATCTCCTATTCATGTGTACACTGCAGGCAGATGCATGTATCTGACACACAAGTTCCACTGCTGCTCCACTGAGCTGTGCATCCTCTTACAGTCCTCGAGTGGAAGTCCTACTGAATCACCGCTGTGAGCGGCTCGCAGGGACACGACTGGACACAAAGGAGCTTTTGTTGTCGCTGAAACTGCTTTTGTCACCGCTCCTACCGTCGCCCCGATACTGAGGAACAATGCTTCCGATATCATCTGTGCGTTTCATATCGTTATTTGACTTCAATTCCGAGGAGTCTCGAAAGGCAACAGGCTCCACTCAGGCAGCACAGTCTGTCCTCTCTGACCTACTCGCTCTTTTTTTCTCTCTCACCCTGATGTAACATTCCTTCACACTTCTATAATACTGTAAGTAACGTGCAGACAGTCAGGAGGCCACGCCCTGAGAATGAACCCGGCGCGACCTGATAGCTGCCTGCCAGGTCAGGGGAGGGTTTTTTTGTCCAGGAAATGGATAGTTGTCCTGTGCCCCGCTGACCCACGGCAATGTTTGCACACAAGTGTTTACACAGCACTGTGCTCAGTCCACATCCTTTAAAAAAAAAAAAAAATCTAAGCAATGAGCTGAAAATATTTTAGGAATCTGGAGCAAATTGTGCAGAATGAGCTAAAGGACAGCTGGTGGTGATTGAACTGGAGCCAGTCCAAATAGAGTTTAAATGTTTCATAAATAAAAGTTGTTACAGTACCACACTCTAAACTTTAATGTCAGAATTAAAAATGTGAATGACAGGTCAATTTTCTGATTTCAGGCTCAGAGTCGAGAGAAGAACAATGGTTTCGAGAGCATGACAGGACAATGTGAGGTGAATCATTTAGTTCTGTCCTTCAAAACAGGATATTGAATAAGTGAGTACAAATGTCTTAGACACAAGAAAGGTTTATTAGACTAAATGTTTTGACTTAATGTCAATACAATTGGACTTGAAAATGTAGATAAATCTGTAGGTTATTTAATTTAATTGGTGAATAATTGTTCTTTTTTTTCATCATTCACTTCTTATTTCCTTTGGTTACTTTAAATTTCCTTCTAACTACCTATTTTTCTACATTTTTCTCTTGAGTAATGAATCCTCTATCTTTCTTTCACTCTTAAACAAGACTACAGATAAGGCAAGATATGGCAAAGTTATTTCTTTCAACCTTATCTTTGGTTATTTTTTAAACTTTTTCAATACAATTGTTGTGGTAATATGGAAATATACATCATGTTCGAATGAAAAAGCTGTTGACATATGCAGATATAGAAGGAAATGTAATGAAGGCTATTCAGCTGAGCTGACATTAAGTTACTATTTGTACTATACAGTAATCCTACTACTGGGTCCTCTTTAATGAGTTTGAATAATACTTTACCTGCTTTTTAATAACTACATAGTGATCCTTTAGTCTCTTGGTCTTTATTTTATGGGGTTTATTTAAAAAAAAAAATGGATACAAGGAGCACATTTTTTCTCTGATGAGTTGTCTGGACTCCAACAAAATCTTTTCCCTTGCATCTTTAAAAAAGTAGGGACTTTAAATGGTTGGCCGATGACTAGGTTTTACAAATCACACTTGACAACAAATTAACAAAGACATAGAATTACTAGGGATGCGTGGTGCTCACAGAAAATAAATTGTTGGACTCTTCGAAGACAGCTATGTAATATAATCAAAGAAAGTTCGATTCACGACAATAATGAATTTAACATATTACAGTATTGTTAACCAATTGAAGAACAATACAATAAATAATGTTTTTAATATACCTACCAAGCAGGACCACTTTAAAAAAATGGTTGGGTCAAATGACTTAATTTTAACTGATGGTACAGTCCGAGTTCCCATAGCTTTCCTGAGAAATTTAAACTTGTAAGGTATATCCTCTGCCAATGATGTTTTACATTTTCTCTGGGGTTTGGTTTGTTTATAACAACATCATTCACAAAGTAGTTTCATCAACCTTTCAGGATTGGTTCAGATTTTGAAAGAGAGACAGACCCCCATCTGGATATAGGATTTTACAGATTTGTCACTTGTGGCTCATGTTGTTGCTGCTATTGTCATTTCATTTCGATGTGTAGTGGGTATTATGTGCTTTAACCCCCCAATTGTTCATCATATTAATCACAACTGAACTAAACCTTTTTTTCAAGTTTAGCTGTTGAGTTGCTCTTGCAGATGTCTGCATAATTTTTTAAATAAAACTTCAGCATTTTTAATAGACCACAGGTTTGAATGAACGTGTACTAACACACACTTCTGTCTGTCCTTCGACACTCTGCGGAGGTACCTTGGTTAAACACTGAGCAGACTTTCGGGGTACAGTCCCAAATGGGGCCCGTTTAATCAATCTAAGTAGTCCAAATGTAAATAAACTTGTGGGATGGTGATGGTGGGTGGCTGGGTAGCATTGGTACAGGGCGCCTCGGGGGAAATAGAGCAAGGAAAAGCAAGCAAACCATGACCCGAAGTGATTTGTACCTCTGGAGTAACTTCGCCGGGACCCTCGGGGTGCCATACAAAGCGGCATATATTGGATTTGTTTACACTTCACTTGGCCTCAAAGGCCACCACGACGGGTGGTGGGAGAGGGTGGGTCAATCACCGGGATCACGGCTCCATTTGCAGATCGTGGCAGTCTCAGAGGGAGTGCTGTGTATTTCCATTGAGCGCAGATATGAGGTCAGCTGACTCAGATCTCAGCTCTATATGCTCCTGATGGGTGGACAAGCTAATAACTGATTTAGGATCAGAGCACGAATGAAGCTCCTACCGTGGGTAGACAAAGGCACACACGAAAGGCAGCAGACAGGACTTGACGTGTGGCTCATGCTAATCCCGTTGTTGAAGCATAACTCTTAAATTAATGTCAATCTTGCTGACTTTTTACATGAATGGAAAAGACAAAGAATGATCAGAAGACACTGAAGGAGTTAAAGTTGAGTAGTTGATGGCAACAGAGACTGACAACATTTTAATGAGTGTATGACATGCTACCAAAATAGCTGCTATGAATCTAGAGTCCAGTTTGACTCCTCTTTCTTCCTACATGGACCATTTATGTTCCGGCCCTCTTTCCAGGATGTCCCCACGCCTCTCGCCCTATTTAGCCTGGATAGGCCACTTTCAACCCTGAAGCAGAAATTAATGAATTATTCACCATGATGGAAACTTACTGAATGTCTACCACACTGGCCTTTTGTTTAAAAAAAACCCCCACAATTTTATAGCCTCAGGAAGCGAAGCTTAGAAATTCATAACTTAACCGTGTGTTAAAAGCTCACCAACCTTCACAGCAATGACTGAACGGTCTGACAATGCGAGCTCTCTGTTGCTCTGGACCCAGGGCCGGCCCTGTTGTGTCGTTAAGCGGACCTCTATGTGAGTGCAAGGGGCCAAGGAGGCCGGGAGCTGCCTGCCAGCACAAATGCAGCTGCAGGGCTTAAGGAGCCAGAGGCCCGGCTTCATGAATGCATCAAGTAGATGTTAATTGGCGGCTCCCGCTTTCTGCCACTAGTTGAACTCCTCCTCCTTCCCTCCCTTCCTTCTTTTTCTCCATCTCGCCCTTCTTTTTAAGAACAAATGCCACATTCCTGCCATCAGTTATCTGCTATGCTGACAGCCCCAGTGGCCCGTGGAGAACTCCCCCCTTGCAACCTGTCCACTCCAGGAGGAGGCCTGTTTACACAGCGCTGACTGGGAGCGCCCTGCACTGCCCCGATGACCTCTTCCCCCCTCCTTACGTCCTGCACTCATTCTCTCTATTTTTTTCTCCCTGCCTCATTTATACTCTCCTATTCTCCCTCGGACAGTCTCTTGCAGCCCCCTTCCCTCTCTGGTTCTCGTACGCACCCACACCGGGGTGAGGGGCGGCGGGAAGGAGCCGCTGCAGCCGTATGCAGCCGGGATGTAAATCAGTCATGGTTTTTACAGGACTTCCTTAAGTGAGCCCAAGGGCTATAGCGGGTCCCAGTAGCTCAGGATTAACAATTTATTCAAGGAGCGCAAGTGACTTTTGCTCATAAGCTCTTTTGTTGAATAGAGAAGTGCGAGCGAGAGTGACTTTGTTGCTACGAACAATGAGCTATACATGCATTTTGAGCATTGCTTGGTTGTTCTACGGAATTGGTGCCAAGATAAAATGGAAAAGCCACATTTTGAAAAGACACATTTTTTTTCACCCCTAAATAAATGCATGGATACATTTTTAGTTCAATCCCATTCATAAAACAAGAACCATTCTATATTAAATCCTCCCCACTCCCCTGAATAACATGACAACCAAATAAGAAACTAACTTGATCAAATTGCATGGTTGAGACCTTGGCTTGGTTTGTTTGTTGTCCGTGGTGTCACTTACACAACAGTGCATTTGTAACAGTCACAACCTGGAGAAATGATGGGATCAAATTTAAAACTAGGGATGTCATGAGACAGACTACCTGTGACTTGATGCACCCCAACTGGTATACATTTTAAAGTAGCACGATAAAAGTAATTTGAGACGCAAAACAATATCTTCCACGTGTTATTATTTCCTAAACACACTCTCAAGTGTTTACAACATTGTGTTTGACAAGAGAGGGTGCTTGATTTTGCCACCACAACATCTGATTGTTCTTCTGCACAAGTTGTTTTCACACAAGCATTCACTTTTAACTACGTATTTTCTAAACACCTCCAATTTCCAAAAGTCCTCGCCTCTCCACAACACCACACATTGAGACGGGGTGCTGAAAACCCAGAGAGAAGGGCCAAGTAGAAGCAAAGTTTTGGGAAAACACTGAGTCACAGCGGGAAGAGAAAGGCAGATAAGGGAGGGAAGAGGAGGGAGCCGAACAAAGAAACAAAACTGTACATCGGCATGGCTCCTTTTGAGGGGCCGGCGCACGCCTCTGAAGTCTGGGGCCCCTGAGCCTCCAGCTGTGTGAAGGGTTTCTCTGAAGCTTGTCATCACATTGGGAGGAGGCTGCTCGGTGGCGGTTAATATGCACCAACAACAACCACCCCATAATCAAGCCTCCGCTGCAAGAACAGCAAGAGGAAAGTTTCTGCATCAAAACAACATGAATAAAAGTGTGTCCCAGAAAGAGTTATGTGGGTGCCTGCCAGTTAATGACAACTGATACTTTAACCATATAAGAGACACACTTTTCTAATAAGAAACATTCAACATGGTTTTAAAAATGGCTCATTAGACCAAAATAGATGTTCCGTTCCATTTTCCGCAAGTTCTGTTGGTCTTCACACAGTTGGCAAAGTTAAAAAATCCTAACCAAAACCCTAGCAATACCTATTTCCCTCAAGCTATTTATTCCACATGTTGTTGTCTTAACTTTGCAAGCAGTTTGAATTATAATGTTCTAAACTAGTGATTAAGTAGTTTTTTTTTTTTCATCAGTTTCAGGAAATCTTTAAGTCTTAAACAATCATACACTTTAAATAAAACTAATGTTTGTTTTTACACACCCTATTTCGTGCTTAATGCATGAATGCATATACACTATACTATACATCTACAATCATACATTTCTATCTGTCAACAATTTCCAACAATCGTCGAACAGTTAGCAACAAGGAAATGATGCTCAGGCCTCACTTAGTAGATCCATATTTAGGCAGCCTGAGCAAAAACTTTCCAGAACCGAAATTTCCTTTGCCCCCCCAAAAAAACAGACTTAGTAAATAGTAATAATAATTCACTTTCAAGCCTTTCAAAGAATGGAAGGACATGGTACAGACAGCTTCAAGTGAAAAAAAAAACAGTAAAAGAGGAATTTCTTTCAAGGGAAAACCACTAAACATGAACCACAGTGGATGAGATTAAAAATGGGTGTTTTTAGGTTAATTTTAAAAACATATTGATATAATCCCGACAAACTATCTGACCCAGTTAGACACCAAGATGCACCAGCTTCCTGATCATTACGCAGATATCGCACTACATTCTGGTCAAAATCTGTTTTGCTCCGAAATCTAACATGTGAACACAAACGCACCAGGACTGAGAAGATGGAATTCGTCCCGACACTCTCGAACAGTGGGACAGCTGGGGTGTGATATTTTTTTTTTTTCAAAGGGCAACACTTTCGAAGATGCCAGATATGACCGTTGGAAACAATCGGTCGCATGTAAATAGTTTTTTTTAGGCCTTTAGAAAGACAAACATGATACACTGTGAAGTTTTCACGGGTGCAGGATTGTGTCGTCTTTTTTGTAGAATGTTTTGAGTAACCACTATCAGTTCTGCCCATTAGTAATAAAACATGGGGTTCATTATGAGGCGACAGGTGCAATACTGGCACAATGGTTAGTAAAATTAAGTTGGAGGGTAAGTATCCAGTGAGATACTTGCTGGGCAACCACCTCAGAAAAGGTAAGGAGTGAACTGTGCAACAACAACAAGCACATTTCTTTCTTACCACTTTTATTTTGATTCCCATGTGAACCTTCGAGCTTGAAAACATCTGCTGCCTCTTTATAGAGTGTTGGTACTCCCTAATTGATGCCCTTTCGTTCTGTAAATTCTGCCTTTTAACATTTATCACAATGTGCAGAGCGCACTACATGGGAAACAAAAGTTCCTCAGATCTGCTCCCGACATTTTCAAAGGAATTCTCCTCAATATTTTCTGATTGCGTGAGACAAACTGGTGCATTCATTCAATTAGAAAGAATTGGTTTTGAACAGCCAGAAATAGAAGTTGCACAGATAAGGCTGCGGAAAAATGACAAAATTTGCATCTCAAATAAAATCGAATCACTTTGTTTCCGTGCTCTGATTCACCTTTTCTTTACTCCCTTTGAGATAAAATGAGATTACATAGCTCAATGGCAGATTAATTTCCTTTTGAGAAATAGCTCTTTGGATTCATTTACAAAGCTGGAAATATTGTAGCTCATGGCACAATCTAGGTTGAATAGGGACACAATGATGGTAAGGAGGGGATGGTGGAGGGGGTGTTGACCTGAGAGGCAGTGACCCAGACTGAGCCCCACGTCCCTTGGTGGCCCTGCCTTGGCGAGCACCAAAATTCCTGAGTGTCTCCAGCCTTCGGACATTCACTTCTGTCGCCCCGACATACATTTTGAATTCATTTTTTAAAAACGAAAATCATTTATTTTTAACCATTGTTTTTTCTATTATGCTCTAGGTCACATGCTGAGCCTCTTAAAAAAGATGGTGGTGACTGTTCATCACAGGTATCCCTGACACTTTTCCTTCTGATTACCTCTGGGTATGTATCTCTGGAATCAAAGTTCCCTCAATTACGTCATGAAGCGAACACGTCCTTTTTTTATCTAGTATCATGTTTCCTTCTAATCCTTTGGATTATTTGACTATTATGGAATGTGAGGGAGGATGCGGGAGTGAGATATACTTTATCTTTATAATGACTGGTTGAAAAGAAACATCTGTGTTATTTTAAGGAGGATAATTGTAATTATGCCCTTGAAATAATTGACGTGTTAACAGAAAAACTCGATGAAGTTATAAACAGTTACCACAGATTTCCACAGGATGCAATGTCCACCACGTCAGTCTGTGTCGCTTTCCGTTAATATGTTTATATGCTAGTTTTAGTTGTTGTGCATTTGCAAGTTGTGAGTCAAGTTTTGCTTGAGCATGGTTCAAATTAGACCAACTAACGCCATGACCAGAACATCTGAGGAACACCATGGCTAGCTGTGAATGGCTGAACACTCTCAACAATCTACATTGACCTAAAAAAAGGTTAAATGGAGGTTTCATGGGAGTTGGACTGTATTCGAACCTACACTGTGATCTTTCCATGTATATACCAAGTTATGGGTTAACGTAAAAGATGGATTGTTCGTTTAACTGCCTGTATCCAATGTTGAACATTCGAGTCTAAATACAAATAATATACAGGAAAAAGTAGGCATTTTTCAAGAAAACCATGATTTATATGCAGGACAATATTCCATCACATGCATCAAAGTACTCCGATGCATGCTTCGCCAGTAAACCAGAGAACATACTAACACCCTAATAATTGTGCATGTATATAACTTCTCTTAAAAAAGACAACTCACTTTTACTTTCCTAAAAATTCAGGTTTATTAATGTTTTGGATGAACCAAGAGCACTGTAGTTGTTCAATAATCTCCGCGGACAATGACAAATCCTGAAAAATACAACTTGCCTAATAATTGTACAGAGTGTATATCAGTTGAGCACATTTATGGATCTATAGATACTAGTGAGCGTTCAGTATTCCTCCGAGAGGAGCTTAGAGTAGGTTCATGGCTCCTACATTAAGAAGTGTTTCTCTTGAACTATAAATTATGCCTCTACCACAGGAAGAAGGAATTTTGCTACATTAAGTCCACAACGTCAAGGAAAAATGAAGGACGTGTCATGGGAAACGCAAGTGAAGCTACCTATATACCCATATTTTCAGGTGACTTCTAAAAGTATCGAGCACATGTGTAAATATTAATGTGTTCAACGTCCAGGGACACACTACTCTAGCTCACACAATGTGTGTGTGATCAGGAAGGAAAACTGTGGCTTCCCCAAGTTGTTGTCTGGGAACGTCAGGAGGTTAGGGCGAGATAAAGGCGTGAGTGACAGTAAGGACGGGTTGGCTGTTGGACGGGTCAAAGGTCAGAGCTCTGGTGCTCCGATCGTTTGGGTCAGGGACCTCGTATTGTCCCTCGATTGTGATCATTTCCATAACAATATGTCGGTGTTTGTCGGCGTAAAGGATGCTGAGCGGTTCGTGTCACGGCACAGGGGAGGTACGAGGCTGGAGTTTGTTGTGCACTCGGGGAAAACAGACGCTGTGTCTGGAAATAGCAGCGCGGAGGCACGATCTGCTGTTTGCCTTCAAGTTTGATTTGACGTCCTAATTGCTACATACAGCAGCAAAATACTCTGAGGTTCTCCAAAGCAGAGTAGAAGCCGGCTATGTTTAGAAAAACCTGGCTGCGTTCGCAAGGGCCAACATTTACTGTCTCCTTATGGTGTGTTTTTTTTTATTATTTTGGAGCCATTTTCAATGAGGAGGCAGGAGAGTGACTGCAGGCCAAAGATGTATGGAGGCAGAAAGGGAGGTAAATATAGAAGAAGAGACAAATTGGAAGATCACTGATTTTTTTTTTTTATACAACCCTCCAGTAATAATCCCAACCCTGGCCAAGCGTGCACTCACTTTTCTCTCGCTCTTCCCCCTCCGCCACCCTCCTCTTTTTTTCAGTTTTCTGTCTCTGCACACCCTCTAGCAGCAGCAGGCAGCAGCAGGCAGGTAGCTGACAGGCAAACTTAAGCCTGGTAGACTGGAATAATCACATGCGACTGTCTGCGTGGAGCATGACTGCGCTACCTTTAATTAAGCACAGAGAATGGACTTTCGTCACCTGCTGAGAGCCCCTAGCCGGTCGCCTGCCCACTGTCCATGTGGCTATAAGAATGGACACGCTAATGCACGTGTAGCTACACTGATATATATATTGAACTTCTGTTGAGGACGGTTTTTCTTTGCACATTTCGGGCTCCAGTGACATAATCTAAAAAAAAAAAAAAAAGTGACTGAAAGTGAAGATGATTAAATAAATGGGTTGATAAACTGAAACAATACTATAACAATGGATGTAATGATAATACAAACAGATTAGAATAGAACAAATTCTGTAAAGAAAAAATGAATAATAAATCATAGTGGAAAACTTCATTGTAAAGAAAACAACAATAAACACAAGTTAAATTCAGGCTAGTCAACGTTCATAAAACAAACAAAAAACATATATAATAGTGAAATGAAAGAAAAATATAATCTAATATTAAATAAATCAGGCAAGTTCACTGGATAGAAATCCATTATAATAAAAAAAAAAAGTTGTTTTTAACTACTGCAAGTGTGTGTAGTGACTAGGAGACTCAGCTAGTACACAAAAAAAACACAAAAACACCAGGTGAAAAGGATGGAAACCAGAAGGAAAAACTACACAAATTAAGAACTTCGATTTTTTTTTTCAACAGAAAATTCACAACACAAAACACAAGCAAAAATTAATATTAAAAGATTTAAAAAAAACATAGCTGTCAACACAAGTATTTAGCAGTAAAGAGAACAAAAGAGGAGGAATCTGAAAGTGTACACAGGATCAGATGAATGAGGATGGTCTGACACCACGGACTGGAACCAGCAAGCGTAAATAGGGTTGTTGATTGGTTCCTGTCTGTTATAGTTAGTCCTTGGTTGAAAAGGGAAGCGTCGCAGACGAGCGACAACAAAATACGACATGACAAAACACTTTAAGTAAATAAAACTAGGTATTGATTAAAACCCTGACATACAGAATAAAAAGCTTTTACTACAGATACAAATATTAACTGATATAAAAGTAATTTGTAGATGTCATATTATGGTTCATAAATTTGTCTTTGAACTTACAAGAATATTTACTGCTGAAAACACATGCATCGTTGGTAGCCTAACTCAAAGCCTTCTCACTCAAAATTGTGGCTAGCACACAAATTCGGGCCTCGCGACGACATAAATCGGACACAGGTCACACGTGCGGAGAGTATTACAGCAGAATACAGGCAATTAACCTTTCAACCGAGCTTGACGCTGTCCAAACTCCTGCATACCAGAACTGTGGCCATCAAAGAGCGGCGCAGCTCTGATGCTGATGAGTTGTAATAGGAGAGAACGTATCGGCAGAATTGTTCCTGCGTCCACTGAATGTCCACTTTGTGTCAGAAATCTGAGTCAATATTTTGATTATTATTCCGGATCTTGTTAATAATATATGGCTTTAGCATTGGCTAAAGCCAATATATGGCTTTAACTGGCTGACTTTAATGGTTGATCTGTGATTTCTAATGCATATCTAATTATTCATTTTTCTTTTCTTCCTTTTTTTTTCTCTTTATGTGAATATGTTTCCTTATTTTGCTGTCTAAGGTTGAAGAATTAAAGGTTTTCAAATGTTGAACTCTTCCTCTCCAAGATACAGTCTCTCATCTTGATGTTTTGAAGTTATTACTTTATAAAATTCTACCCTGAAATCTCGGCGAACAAGAGGTTACGAGAGCGGAGTTCATTAAGATGTAATAATGGCTTCATTTCTCCCTGCTCTTAAGCTTTTGAACAATCTCCCTTTGTTTCATGGGATCTAAGGTAAGGTAAGGTAAAAACTTTACCTACTGACTCATTCAAAAAGCATCTTAAAACCTATCCATGCAGTCTTTTTCTTAATTATCTTGAGGCTGCTGTGTTTGTCTTTATGTTACCTTATGTTTTCTTGACCTTTTTGAAGTTTGTATTTTAACTGTGTATTGTTTTCGATTGTTAACGCGCTTTGTGACCCTGGTCTAGAAAGGCGCTTTCCAAATAATAATTACTTACACTTAAGTCAGTTGTAATATATGTTATATAATATAACATATGTATTAAATATATATTACATGTATGTTATATATACTGTAATATAAACAAAATAATCTTCCATGACTGTGTCAGTCACATTGTTTGATCCAGTCCAGGATTTCCATCTCACTTTTCATATTACTCACGTTTACTCAATATATAAATCAGTGCTGGAAACACAAACACAAAAGACCACACAAGATATAACTTAATTATTAATCCATTTATTATTATCTTAAAATAGCCGAGAATTGACATCGAATTTTATATTTATTTTCTTTCAAATTCACTACAAAATTCATTAAAAAAAAGCAATTAACCATTTTTAATAGACTTGAACACATTTTAAGTTTCCATCAGCAGGAGTGATCTTTATTTTCGAAGAAAATAATAAAAATAAAAACACTAGCACCAGGTCAAACATAATTTACACGTAGAAAAAGTGTTACAAATCACCGCACCAATCAATTTAGAGTCATTGTTTTTTACCCCAACAACATAAGCACAAACTAAAGAAAGGGAACTTACAAACAGAAACAATAAAGTTTCTAATCACAATTAGTCACATAAACTTCATCACGATTCTGGTTTAATTAGATACAATACTTTGTATTACATATTCAAAGTACACATCTAAAACCTTGGTACACTCACACAACGCCGGCGTTCGGATTGAGCAGAAAGGATCAAGAGGGTGTGAAAATAAATATTTTCGATAAACAGCGAGTCCAGTACTGGAGCTATTTGCCCGGCTCGCCCCCTGCTGTGCAACCCCGAGTGCCCTGAGCGTTCTGTGGGCTCCTGTGGCAGCAAGCCTAAATACGTGTGTAAATATTCCCCGCTTTACGCTCACAGGCACACATGCATGGCTGCACACCACCTACTATAAATACACCGAGAACACATGCACCCGACACACAATGGGGGAAAGTATTCGGGAGAACTGACAAAAATGCCTGAGGTGAAATAAATTGAAGCCAATGAGATGTATTGGGAGGATAGATATGTAAAGAGCTGCTGCTGACAGCTGCTATTGCTCCCTCGGTGGCTGCTGCCAGATGACACGACTGGAGAGAAGTGCTTTTGATAACCACAATCAGAGCCACAACCCAGCAGAATCTCATCCCCGTCGCTTTATTTATATCGTTTTACAAGATCCACTTGTTCGGTGTGTTTCACTCGCTGCATTTAAATATCAGACTTTTGTACAAAACTGAGGACCGGGTGTGTAAATATCTGACAGCAGGAGGGAGAACGTTACAAACCTGACTCTTTTTTTTTTTGTTGCCGTCACGATGAAACATCAATGCTTTAAATCTACAAATTGTCGCCCCATATTGCCACTTCAAATAATAGTCACACAAAATGCATTCAAAGAATGGAGGAGACAATAGTTGTAAATTTCGAATTCTCATTTATTTAAAACTGTAACTGAAAATTAGGTCAACACTAAGTTTAGAATACTGTCAGGGCTTAGGACAGGAAACCAACATGATGAAAATATTAATTTATTAACAAAAAGAGCAGGCAAAAGGCGCTGACTCCTTTTTTTTCCTTTTGGCTGCTCCCTTTAGAAATCAACCTCCTCCATCTAACCTTGTTCTCTGTATCCCCCTCTCTCACACCAGCCAACTTCATGTCTTCTTTCACTACGTCCATAAACCTTGTCTTTGGTCTTCTTCTACACCTCCTGCCTGGCAGTTCCAACCCCGGCATCCTTCTGCTAACTATCCCTCATGACCAACCCGTCTCATTATCTCTGACCTTATCTCCAAAAAATCTAACATGTGCCGTTCTTTCGACTCATTCCTGATCCAATCCATCTTCATCACTCCCAAAGAGAACCTCAACATCTTCATCTCTGTCTCTTTTATTACAAATTTTCTCCACTCATTCCACCAACCAGAAGTTTCTTCACCTCTTTTCCACAATCTCCACTGCTCTGGACTGTTGACCCTAAATACTTAAAATCCTCCACCTTCTTCATCTCCACTTGCTGGAGCCTCATGGTTCCTCTCATTCACACTCATGTATTCTGTCTTGCTGCGACTAACCTTCATTCCTCTCCTTTCTAGAGCATATTTCCAACTCTCTCTGCTCTCACCACGGATCACAATGTCATCTGCAAACATCATCGTCCATGGAGGTTCCTGTCTAGCCTCATCCGTCAGTCTGTTCATCATCACCACAAACAAGTAGAGATTCAGAGCCGAACCCTGATGAAGTCCGAACCTCCACCTTGAACAAATCCAATACTTGCGCAAAACACGTACAATAGAAGTTTGACCTCAAGACAGAGACTGACGGACAAAGGAAGGATTTTTAAACACACAATAATCAATCTGAACAGGGATCAGGTGACCGATCTGGGCAATCAGATCAGGAGCCCGAGAGGAAGTTAAAAAGAAAAGGATCAAGACTTCATAACAAAACCAGGAAGTGAGACGAAAGGGAACAAAAATGAAATTCTGTAAATGATAACAATATTTAAGATCAAGTTAAAAAATTGGCTTGAATATACTTAGGACCATAAAACACTGTCCATCTTCTGCAACACAATGAATATGGCTCAACATCATTATTTTGATTGTTTTATTCCAAGTTCAACATAGATTTAGAACCTGGTTTGAATGACATTTTAAACATGTTTTGTTACATTACATATATGAGTTTTGAAATAAAGAAATAAATAGGATAAATATCTTGACTCAAACTAAACAATCTTTATTTTATAATTTATTATTTTAACCAAATAATACTTAAGCTTACAGCAATAAAAGCTTTAAATAAGTACGTAGAGATTTAAAATATAGTTGTTGTTGCCTTTCGATTGGTTTATAATTTCTTTGAATAATTAACTGTGTTTTAGATTTTAATATGTTGCTCTATTATGTAGTTTATTTTTATATTTAGTTCATATTGGGATGGTAAAATGAATGCTAACTTGTATGTGATGCACCTTGTGACACTGATGTCTGAAAGGTGCTGTATAAATAAGACATCATTATTATTATATTGAATCTAATGTAATAACTTAGTTTATCTTTAAACGGTGACCTTAGACGGACTGTTAGAGATTCTAAGTATCTCAGTCAAAAATAAGATGCAGGTCGGCGAAACTCGAGCTAAGTTGCTCCTTTTGGTATAAATTATCAACAAATAATAACCCTTATTCTTAAATAATTTATATTTATATTGATATTTCTTTTGGTTAATTGTTGAATAATGCCCATTATAATTTTGATTGGTCCAAGATTTTTTTTCCAAGTATTTCAAACTGCACTTACTAATATGTTTTCCTGTACTGCTTTGGATTTTCCTCTTAAAAGCATCACATTATTTTGATTTAACTTAACCCTAAGTTAAGGTCAACATCCTACTAGAAGCTGTGTAGCGCTTTTTTTTCCTTCTGCTCATCAAAACTAGCTTCATTAATGGAAACGTCCAGTTCGTTCCAGTATAGAACGCACGTATTGGTTTATTTAAAAGGATCAATACGGAACGAGCGCTTTAGACGTATCGATACAACCTTCACTTTTCCTGGTCGGTGTTCTAACGTGTTGCGCTGGAGTTGCTGGAGGAGGGAGGACAATGACTTGGTCCACAGTGTCCTTATTAAAGCAGCAGCCTCCAGGCTAGTGGATTAGCCTGAATAGACTCGCTCCCCAGGTACAGGATTTGGTTTACATTAAGTAACTTCGCCCTTGGCTTCCACCGCTAACTCCTGCGCGGGTCACTTAGCGGCGGCTCAGCCACACGGGCCATTTGATTCTCCGACACAATTAAAAAAAAAAAAGAGACCCACGTTTCCGTGGGAGATCTACATATACAAGTGTTTACTCCGTGGGTGCGAGGAAGGACTGGATGTGCGATTGTTACGGCAGACGCCTGTGCGAGGGAAGAACTCGCCTCACCCTCCAACACTGTTGTGTGCGTGACAGCGAGAGGGCATGTAGCTCCGGGCAATGGGACCACTTTAAATTTTAAACACAATTTCAGCTTCGGCTCATTTCAATGCAGTTCAGCTGGAGGTGGAATCAGAATGCATAAAATTGACTGCTTGAAAAGATAATGTATAATAAATGTATTCACCGCGGTGTGCCAGTGGATCGAATCATTGATTAAGAGAGTCGGGGAGGGGGGGGGGGGGGGCTCTCTGCTAAATATCCTTGTTTCATACATATTTCATTGGCGCTCTGACAGTGGCGGGTCAGCCGTCAGGGGACTGTGACAGATGTCCATTAGTTGGACTCGGGACCAGTGGAAAAGGGAGGTCCTGGTAACCTGTGACACCGGAAATCTGATGTCCCCATCTGGCCAGGGAGACTGTGGCAGGGTGGCCACGTGTGAGGGGCTTTCACTCTAATCCATTATGAGTCCTGTTCTGGATCGCCCACCTGGTCCAGCATACACTTTACTTTCCATCATTATCTCGGAGGGGGAACAATGCAAATCAGCGGAAAGTTTGTGACCAGTAGCCGCACTTAACTGATCTTATCTTTTAGAAAAAACTAATCTCAAGATTCTTAATATAGTTGATATGTCTATTTAATGTGATATCAATGCAATGTCCTGACTTTGTGGTTAGTAGTAAATGTTTCCTGCTCATATTGAAAATAGAATACGCAATGATTTGTAGTAAAAACAACAAATTATACTCTTTTTTTAAACATTTTTTAACATTTAAGGAAGAAGGTAGGTCCACATCATCTGTTCCTCAAAACATTTTCAAAAAAACATTTTTCATCAGTTTTTTAAAAGTCAACTTATGTGTAGATTTAAGTTTGTCTTAAATATATCTTGGACTCTATTGTATCATTAGTATGTGTCTGTTTGTACAAAACTCTCTTTAAATTTAAATATTGACATTAGAAAATGATCTTAAACTCCGCCCACTAATAACACTTCTGGAGATTAAATCTTGTTTACCATAACCACACCCACTCTGCTGTGATTGGTCAATCATGGAGGTTTATCTCCACCTCCAAGGACTCGTTGTATAAACAAAACAGGGCGTGATCACAGCTGACTTGAGGAGGAGTGAAGCCATTATTACGTCCCAAAGGACTTTGCTCTCGTAACCTCTCGTTCGCCGAGATAAAGGTATTTTATTTACTAGCAAAAATACAATATGTCTTAGAAAATATTAAAGCATCTCGAGTAAATGATCCCTTTTTGCATGACAAACAATTGTTCAGCCGAAAAAATAAATAAAACTTTCATATATTCCAGGCGAGAAACAATAGTTTCAGGGAATCCATCAGGAACTTGGATCAGATGGTTTGGACGTCTTATATGTTTGTAACTCGCTTGCATTCCATGGAAATGTTTCAACTTTTGATTCAGCTGATAGAGCAGCAGTGGGTCAAGGTGGAGAAATGACATCTGTACTTCCACTCAGGATGTTTCCAGAGTTTCAATTCAGAGCTCAGTGAAGCACGACTTGACTCAATTTTCCATTTTCACATTTCACACCAAATCCTCCTCCTTTAAAAAAAAACAAAAACATATAGAATTTCCAGTACAAACAAATTCACCCTTCAAGAGTCACTTCATTTACATTTTACTATTTCTTTCATTTGCTCTTTTACATGTCCTGACCTTCATATAACCATGATTATGTAAATATTATGTACGAATAGAAACTGCCTTTTTTTTAATATAAAGATAGTCAAATATGAAACTCAAATCATTGACATTCTGCTTTAAAACGTAAAATAACTCGGAGTGCGTCTTGAAAAACAAACCAATCGACTTCATAAAATGAGCTTCAACAATTTAAAGCCACATCAGTTGTTTCCCCCGTGAACTTCCCAGGGTGGTCTTGACACCGGGGGCAGCATGAGGGTAACAACACGGCCTGTGAACATAAATATGGTGAAATTATATACGCCCTAGGGAACTATCTAACGAGGACCCCACAACCGATAAATTAAACATCTGCCAAACATAGTGAAAGTAAAAAAAAAAAAAGAAAATAGATTAAAAAAACATTTTCTAAAATGACATGTAAAGTAATACAATACTCAACTTCCTTTTTCAAAGTGATCCACAAGCATGTATGATGCAATGTTTAGTTCAGAAGGTACATATAGATTTGCTTCCCTATCATTTTCCACGACTTACAGTAAACCAGCGACGGCCTCCGTTTCGGGTCCAGCAGGATGTTAATGTGCATCTATACTTGGGTTTAATTTTAGTCTACTTTGGAACTCTGTCGCTCCAAATTCTAAGATTATGGGGTTCGCTGTCCTCTGTGGAGACGAGCAGTTACAACTTGGGAGATTTTTTTCTTTTTCTTCAAGATGATACACAAGGCGTGTATAGTCTTTGAAGATGCAGCACAAGAAATATGTTTTTGTGAATTTGATTTTTACTTTTTTTATAAGGTTATTTTTAAAATAAAACAATACTTTATTATTTAAACTAGATTTTTTCACAAGTGTAAGGACTTTTGTTTCATATGAAAAGTGTCAGTTTCAAGTCAGGAACTAAACTAATCCTGGAAAGATCATCAGCCAACATTAAAAGTCTCAACACCACCAATGACTTTGCAAAAACTTTGATAAAATATTTAATTTTTTTGGCCCTACAGGACAAGTGATAACAAGTGAGGATAAACAACCAGGCTTGTCCCCCATAGCATCATTCAAATGAAAATACATATCAAAAAAAGATTTCCTTAAATTATAAAAAACGTGTAATGATCTAAAGCCAAATACAAAAACACGTTGAATGAAAAAATGCATATTTTATTTCATATAAGGTGAGTCAATAGATCATAAGAAATCCACAGTAAAAAAAGAGTAAAAAATAAAGGACAATGATGCAGCAGCAAAAACAGGAAAAGAATCAGGGCTTTTTTCAGGTCATAAGAAAATCTTTTAAAATCTTTAAAAGATATGAAAAACAGAGTCAATAGTGGTGGGGAAACCAGGTAAGAAATACTTGAACAAGGCCAGATGAAGATTGTAGTAATACAAAAACAAAAATATAACCGCCAGCGAAATTATAGCAAAATGCTGGTATCAAGAGTATACAGAAGACTTTCCACAGCTGTTGTGTCTGGACTCTCGCCCCTTGCGATTGTATTCCAAAAAAAACCATCCGGACATTATATTATAACAGCAGAACACGAAAAAACAAGTCAGAGTAAGTACAGAGTATTAAAAAAGGAACATTTTGGGTTCATTGATATTATATTTTGAATATACATTTGCCGAAACAAAATGTATTACGACCCATGGGTACTTACCATGCATGTTAAAGCTAGTTTAATTACCGAATATTACTCTTTTTCAAGCCTTGCAAATATTTCGTCATCAAGAATATGATCTTACACCCTATACAACAAGCTGTACATCATAAAAAAACGTACTGACGTATAGACAGATGCATTTTCAATTTCGCCTAGGCAATTGCTCACATGAAGACGGGCGGGAAAAAATGAGGCCAACATATGTGCCTCCTCGAGTGTGTGTTTGTATGTGACTGATTTTCTTTCCTCCCTCTCTTTATTTTGGGGAAGTAGAGCATCGTCTCTGTGCGCCGCTATTCCCTGCTAATCAGGTGCTGCCAACCTGCCAGCCAAGGCGGGACGTGAGGCCTTTCAAAACACTCGGCTAATTAACAAGCCCCCGATGCATCTTTCAGCTCCTACAGCACCAACACATGCGCCGTCACAACCCTGCCGAGGGGGGGAGAAAAAAGAAAAAATGACGTTATCATCGCCCCTGGATCGGGATCTCTAGACTTCGCTCGCAGCTTGATAAGTTGTGTCAGTCGAGAAGGTGCACTCAAAGTTCTTCGCGGGAGCTCGTGTTTTTTGGAGAGCGTCCCACTGATTTGCATTGGTCCGCGAGCTTGTGTTGTAGACGTTGGCATGGGCGCAGCACGCTGGCAGCTGAACAACATGAATAGATTTCCCACAGTCCTAATAACTGTTTACATGTCCCGGGTGCGGATCAAAAGATGTTTGGGGTCTCGCTGAAGCACATCTCTGACGACCCTATAGCGTGAATGACATCAAAAGTGAGTTTTTACTTCTTTTTTTTTTTATTTTACTCGTTCTGTTTCACGGCGCCACTGATCGGTGCCAGAATTTTGGAAGTCAGAAGAAAAATGATAAAACGGAATTTTGATAAATTGGAAATCGTGTTTCTGACTTACAGGGAGGGTCGCGATCGCTGCCAAATTAACCAGGTTGAGTTAACTCATCAGTGTCACCCATTTATCTCACAAAAAGTGCCACAAATCAGCAAATTTATGAGAAGAAGTCAATGCTTTAGGATGAGATGAAGCTTAAACTGGAGAAATGTTTCTCCTATTCTCTGCTTTTTTTGGTCACTACTCTTCCTAATCCTCTAATTCTCCTTGTGCCTGTAACTTGAGTTGTGTTGTTGGACACATTTAATCTTCATTGATTACCAGCTTTCATTCCCTACAGTTTTATTTAATTGGCAAAGATATTTTTTGGTCTGGTTTTGATTAAAAACTCTCATTGTCTTCTGTATTGTGTATCTATTTAGGACTTCTAGTGACTATAACCACCTTTGTTCATTGTCTTTTTGGACCCTTTTTCAATTGAGGTTTGAAAGTGATAGTATACCTAAATTTCCCTTAAACCAGTCTTTAGGTTTTTAAGGTTGATGGTGCTAGGCCAACTTCCTACACAGACAGGAAGTACTCGGGGTAAATATCGCAAGCGCTTTCAGTGTAAACAGTAGCCGGTAAAACCCATTCGGTATTTACCCAGAGTGCTTCCTGTGTGTGTTTGTCGGAACAATTTGTTTTGTCGAGGCTTCAATACAAGATGGATGTTACAGACGAGCACCACGGTGGGTGTTTTTTAAGTGTGTCTTTTTGGACAAAGACGAAAACAACTGAGGCCCATTTGCTACATTAAAATGAACATACATTTTTGTCTATAACTCTTAAAAGAAACAGATGAGCCTGAAAATAATCCCAACCCTTAGTCGGCATGAGGGTGAGTAGAAAATGAGTGACGTTTTAATTCTGGGTGAACTATCACCGTATTTTAATTCTGATGCAGGGTCATGCATTTCTAGACTAGTCCTGGACCAATGGGGGGTAATAGAAATATATATTTTTTTCATCTTGCACAAAGGATTCTAATTATTGCAAATCAATGTATAGATTTGTGATGAAACCCATTGTCTTAACTTTCTCTTAAAATGACTGTAAAAAGTTAGTTTTACGAAGTAAAAATCCTTCCCTCTAAGATCCTAGCATCGGATTCTGGATATAATTGAGTCCAATTCCGTAGGAGGGGGGGAACAGTGACTAAACCCTCGGCAATCAGAAGTAATCTTTCCTTATTTCAGTCCAAATATTTTCTCAAATCAGTCAAGTGAACTAATGCTTACACATGTCGAAAGCATTTCCTACAAAACCAGCACATCTCGTGTTCACTGCGGTCGGAGAGAGCGCTTTTAACTCGTAATGCAATTTGCGCTGGAGGTGCCTCTTTTGAAACCCCCTGGAAAATTAGACAAAGCAGCCACAGTGGTGGTGTTTACTTAGGGAAAAGTCTCTGAGGGTTCCAAACGATCCACACGTTCTCACCCCTCACAGAGACATGACTCTTTCCAGGCATGGAATTCTACATTCGCATCTGCCACTCAAGTCCGACTTTTGCTTCAGACGAGGACAGAAAGTTAGTATTAATTTGAAAAAAAAAAGGATTTCTGACAGATTGACTTCAGCATTTCAGGTAAACAGTTTAAATAATTTTCCAAGTTGTCTGTAAGTATCTTGTTCAAGGACCCATACCACAGTTGTTGCAACTACTTTTTAAGTACATATCAGCAAAAAAAAAATAATTAAAAAACCCACACGCCAGCATATTAGCTACTCGCTACAACCAGCAGAAACATTTCATTTGAACAACAAAAACAGGATTGACACAAGAACATGTACAGGGAAAATAGAAAAATGAAAGTCAACCACAACATGAATAATCTCAGAAACAAAACCGAGACAGTATAATAACAACAAAACTATTTACTGGGGCAACAAAATGAGCAATGACATGGATAAAAACTGTAACAACAACAACATGTTCAATTAACTATGAAGTAAATATTATTCTATGTGAATAAAAATGTTGAAAAAGGGGCAGAAAAGCAAGTTTGAAAAATAAGAATCTTTCAACGGTATGTTGTATGGTTACAGATGAATGTAATATATGTATAGAGTACTGATCCTTCAAGTCTAAACTTGTCTTGGTATTTTATTTGCCATGAAATAATAATAATAAAAAAAATTCTCCCATGTGACGTTCATTTATGAGATTTATTTTTAAAGTTGGAAATCTTCAAATTAATAGCAGGTTAGATTGTACATTAGCAGATCTGTGGATTTGGGAATTAATCGATGTACATAGAAACTCTATCTTAGTTAAGATTTATGTTATTTTTTGTAACCTCATTTTCAACGTGGCCTATTTGACTTTGTAGCCTGAATTATGTTGACTTCTTTGGCTGGCTTTTTATTCACAACAAACATAGAAGAAGAGCTAACCCAACTTATTCTCTTCACCTCTTCGTTGCCCATTAGCAGAGCTCTTTAAAAAAAAAAAGAAGTGAAAGATGCCAAAACACTTTTTAAATATTGATTTCACCAAGAATAAGAAGTTTATACAGCAACTCTTGGTGCACCGAGATACTTTGTGGAATCTGGGCATGAAATATCTATCGCAGAAAAAGATGTATCTCTACAAATAGACTTGTTTTTCTACCCATCTACTCACGGGAGAAACCCTGGCAGCAAAATACCATTCAGGAGGGAAGAGTCAGAGTCCCATCTTTCTCTCCCTGCCTGGAACACCTTCACATTTAATTCGCTTCAATATGCAAACCAGGCTGTTTAGGGCTGAGGGAAGAGGTGGCTAATGAGCCGCCTCAGCCCAGCAGCAGAAGCAGGACCACTCCTCCCAGAGCACCTCTGGGCGATGCACTGCAGCAGCAAAACAATAACTAGTGTACATCCATGGCAACAGCAAGCGATGTGATTAGCCAGGTTGACAGTTTTCGTGTAGGGGGAAAGCTGGATGTGAGGAGAGTCGAACGTTTTTTTGACTCTCAAGGGCGAGCAGCTGCATGGGAGTTGTGATGTGGAAAAGTTTACATAGTTTTTTTTTTTTTCGCCAGCTGTTGACGGCATGTGTGTGTGACCTCTGAATGACACGATCCAGTTTTTCACCTCGACAGTTGGAGACGTAGACGAGAAAACATCAGGCAGGTCTCGCAACTAAATAAATTCTCACTTGGGTTTGAGATTCAGTACAGTGATGTGAGTACTTCTGCCTGAATATACTTTTAATTTAAAGTCGTTGTAAGGATGGTTCTTTTACAAACAAGAGGTCTTAAAGGGCAACTTAAGTTTCTCTTAAATTGATCTTGGACTCTATTGTGTCATCAGTATGTGTCTGTTTGAACAAAACTCTCTTTTCTTAGACATTTTTACATTAGAAAATATGCATCAGCCCCACCCACTGAAAACTTTTTTTTTCTACAATAACCACGTCCACTCAGCGGTGATTGGTCAAGGATCAAGGTTTGTCACCGTACGTCATCAATCCTGGATGTCTCCACCTCCAAGCGACTCGTTGTATGAACAAAGCGGGGCGTGATTACAGCTGGCTGAAGAAGGAGTGAAGACAATTATTACGTCATAACGGTCTCTGCCATTCGTAACCTCTCGTTCGCCGAGATTTCAGGGGAGAACTTTATAAAGAAATAACTTCAAAACATCGTCATGATGAGGGACTTACTGCATCTTGAATATGTGTGAGTGAGTCAGGAGAGTTGGGTTTTTGGTCAACTGTAGTTTATTTCAGAGGTCACGTGCATAAGTTTGAAGACAAAGTTGGAAATGGAGAAAAAAAGAAAAATAAGAAGAGGAAAACTAATGAGGTCCAAGGTTGTGGTAAAGAAAGACATGTAAAGGTAAGACTAGAGAAAATGATTAAGACAGCTTAAGCTTTAAAGGTGAGGAGATTGCTGCGAAAACCATTGATAGAAAATGTCATCAGGTCTCTCATAACTACTTCCTCAGATCACTGCAGCGCCACCTACTGATCACCTGAAGTTTCTCATCTGGCTATAGAAAGATTTCTGAACAATATATAATATAAATACATATTTTTTATATGTTATGTACCTTGCATTAATCCAGCTAATAAAAGCAAGACAAATGTCAGTCAAAGTGGCTCCCGCTCCTATAACCACTTGAAAGCCGTATATTGCCCCAATACTTGGGTTTGTTCTTACTAGTCGACTTACCTACTTCACAATGGGAGTCAGCAATGGAGGTTAACTCCCTGCCTTTGGTCGAAGGGAATGACTATTATTTCATTTTATCTCATTTCAAAAGTTACTTCAGATTATCCAAAATAGTATAGGAATATCTGTAATCTCCCGTTCCTGACTGTGAACCTCAATAAAAGCATAGTCACAAGGTTCACTCTCCGAACAACTGAACTTTTGCACTTTCATGAGTCCGGCCAGTGTTTTTTATTTCTTCACCACAAACCGTCACAAACAAAACAAGAAGGCAGTCTCGTTTCACATCATTCCTCTGCCAGAAAACGTCCATTATGATGTTGTTTTGCTTGGCGCAAGGAGTCTAACTTTCAACCATGAAAGAAAGGCAGTGTGGGAAGTTCAAATGGTATTGTCATTAACGCCTTAACACAGTGATCATTCACGAGAGCCTCGCACGTACAGACAATGCAAGCCTTCTCACTTTGGTGCAGATGGCATCGTAAAAAAGAGGCCTTCTCCGCAAACACCAAAAGCAAACAGGCAAACAGTGGCGACCCTCTGAGTGCCCGATCCGTCTTTTCTTCTGTCGGGTCCGCGTTGTCTGAGCGAGATCAAGGCGTTTCTTTTTTCTGAACTGATGTTTTTCATGCTGCTGTGCACGGTTATTTAAACCGACTCTTCACATGTAAATGCCAACATTTCTAATTGTTAGATATTTAACTCCTCTTTTGTTTCCGCTTCTGTAGATTTTCAGGTCTATAAGCATTTCCAGAGTCTTTAATGTGCAGTAATTTATTTCGGCCCATCAATCTTTGCGCTTCAGGACCCTAGTTGGAATGTTCAGACTGATTTCCATGCATTTTCACTTTTCCTTGTACCTATTCTTCTCGGCTCTATTGAGGTCTGAGGAATTTGTTTGCACAACCAATCACCACACTGTCACAGGGGCCTCTTGGCTCCATTTGGTTTAGGGCAAATTGGCTAACCTTTTGAAATGACTCGCAGAAGACCCTATGGCTCTTCCCAAACCGTTGAGTATCCCATGGACTGCCCTTCAGGAACACAGATGTTCCGTCTCTTGAGCAACAAAATCCTCGGTTGCTGGCACGAACATATTTCTGACCAGAGTGTCAGCGCTCCACAGCTGTGCGCAAACATTTGTTAATGTATTGAGTGGCAGGAGCAGATTTGAAGACAATATTCACCAGTTTGTCGGTCTAAAGAAACACTCATATTATTAAGTTATGAACTACAATGATGGTAAAAGAGTCACTAAGAAAATGTTACCACTAAACATCTGAATAAATAGATTAACACTTTTTTTTTTTTTTTTTTTTATAATTCCTAACTGCTAGACAAGAAAACTAAAAGTGCTTGTTATCAAATGAGCTCTTTTCACCAAGGAGCCAAAAAACACACGTTTGGGGAACCATCGACCGAAGCTGATTTATAGTGTGTTTGTAAGTGTCCTAATGGCGACAAATTGTGTAGGTGAATGAGTTTATGATCTTCACACTGTTCAAACTGACCCGGGCGAGCTAAGCTGACCTCACTATATATACAGACGGCGACTCTCGCTCACAAATGCAGACCCCCCCTAACCTACAGACAACACCTCCACCACGACTACACAAACATCCATCTGCCTCAAAAGGGTTTTAGTACCGTCAACCTCCTGCTCTTACCGCAGCACTAGACAAAAACAAAAACAACGAAGATAAACTAGCAATCGGGAAACAATTGAGGATCTATAGATTAAATCAGAATTAGAAATATTCAGTATAGTGGGCCAAATTAAGTTTGGTGGAGTAGCGATAAATCATCTTCTGTGATACAATAAAACAAAGAAAATTATATGCATACATTTTAAATTATGCTTTTGGGCCAATGCTTGTTGAAACTGTTTGATCTGAAAACAGACAATTTACATTGCCCGATCGTGTTCTGCAGTTATGTTTGTTGATAAAAAGCTTTCTTTGAGTGTAAAGAAGAGATTTAAGTGAAAAGATTGAAATTTATCTCATTTACATCGGAGATAGATGTGCGGGATGTAGAAGACACAGCATGCCAGTCCACAGCGGGAGATTCATCAATTGTACATGTAGGATTTTGGACTGTGGGAGGAAAATAGGATTCCGTCTGGATGAAAAAAAATCTGTGGGGGAAACACTTCTCAAAAAAGAACAGGTGTGTTTTAGTACACAGCATTTAATAATAGCTAATTTACAATTCAGCATTCAGGAGTTACTGAAGGTCTTATTCATGAGTGAGGGTAAATGGGAATTGGGGATAACCCTCTCAGCCGGATAAAACAAGTGCTGCTGATTTAGCTGAACCGCACTAGCACATCTTCAACCTCTTTCTCAAGCCAGGAAAAGTGCTTACTGCAGTTCCTGTATTGAAAAAGCATCTACCAAGCGAGCTGAAGGATTGCAGACCTGTGGCACTGGCATCACAGCTGACTGAAGACACAGTGAATTGGCTCCTCATCAAACACCACAGGCCCCAGGTTCAGCAGACCAAATACCCTCTGTAGTCTACCTACCGGGCAAGGGATGGTGTGGAAGATGCCATTATGCCACGCCACCTGGAAAAGGGAATGCATTGTTTGTGCATTTTCCAAGTACATTTAACACCATTAGTCCCCTTTATAGATAAATAGATAGATAAAACTTTATGTTGCAGGACAAACTGAAAAAAAAAATCAGTGGTATATGTGGTATCGTCTCTGTCTGTCTGCAGGTCCATCTGTGTCAGCACTTCAAACAAGTTTATCAGTATTCTTAACTCTTTCTGGTTTTATTAAGATGTTGGGAAGTGCTTGCTCTGAATATACATTTATTGTTTTTTTGGATGTACCTCCCAACTTGTTGTATATCTCAATCTTCGATAAAAATTGGTTGTTTTCATACCCCCAACATCGACTCTGCCGAGGATCCAGCATGGTATTGGCCTGTTTTGCGGGCTCGTCGAAAGTTCATGAATGATTTAAAAACGCTGGGCCCAGACCTGCTCATAAATAAACAGCAGGGAACAGGAGCGAACAGGGTTCTCGTGGACAAGGAGAATTGACAGATTGGCTTCCAAATCATGGTATTCAGTGGAGGCTAATCCACAGCCTTGCTTTTCTATTCAGGAGGCGACTGGTCAGAAATCATGCATGCACAGCGGAGCGGGGAGGATGTGTTAAAAGTGGATGAAAAAGCAATTGTTTTGAGTGGAGCGCCTCCTTAATACCCAAACATTGATGTTCAGTTTTTTTTTTTGTCGAAGTGAACTAACTACAAAGAGGCCACCTTTCGATTTACTCTCGTGGATAGATTCATAAAGATTGCTTCGTGATAGACACAACTATTGAGTTACTAAAAAGTTTGGAGCCCAAATTGATGGATTTTGTTCCTCCACCGCAGTAGACCAAGTAAACGCAAGTCACTGGTCACACAGTTCTATTAGCATTAGTTTACAGTATTTAACCCGTACAGACCGAAAGTTAAGTCTGAAATTAGTCTCCCCTCATTTTTTCAGTTAGGACTCCAACGTCGTGCAATGTAAGACCATATTCTAGGATATTTACCCACTATATTGTTTACATTTTGCTTATAAATCGGCATAGAGAGTATGCATTCTTAAGATTTTCCCTGTATGCATAATAATAATATAAGTACAATTTAACGTTCAATAAAATAATTTACAAGATAGAGGATAGTAAAATTGCATTCTAAAGACAGTAGACAGTGTTCATGTTGTGAAGTAAAATTTTCTTATCGGTTAATCTAATTTAATAATGGAACTACGGTGAGGCAGATCCCATCAGCATCGGATTAAAGCGCTTCTATGAGATTTAAGAGAATAGAATCGCGATATGTAGCATATTCACACCATGCCCAAGGACTTCTACAGTGAAAATAAAAATCACACAGAACACCTCAAGTCACGGTATATGAGTCATTCAACTAGTTTTAAGTTGATGTGTCATCACAAGTTTTATGAAAATATTTTAGTACAAAAATATTAAGGTACCCAAACTACCCAGAGCTGCTTAAAGAATAATCTTGCATTTATCTATATTATTATTAAATAACAAAGTTATAACCAATTTCATTTTTTTAATGCATTGACTTTATCTATTGGTGGTGATTCTACTTTAAATATAGGTTGTGAATGTTGTTGATTTCTACTTTTCCTGACCTCAAACTATGGTTAAATATCTGCTCTAACGACTCTAGTTTGTAATGCAATTTTATATCTTATCTTAATTCTTTCTACATTTTTACTGAGGATTAGAGGCAATCACGGAGGCAAAGGAATGAAGGGACAGTTAAAATATCAGGTAAGTTGACGGTGTCTGGAGGCTCACTTTAGATATGGTAATGAGATGCACAGTCATCATTCAAAGATCCAAAGTCCAAGCACATCATTTTAGGATCAAGAGAAGCCAGTTGATGTGGCTTAGATATCCAGTCAGGATGTCTTCTACAGAGAAAAAGGCCCTAAGGAAGAATAGGACATGCCAAAGTGATAACATATCTCTGAGACCTCGGAACACTTAGGCGTTCTCTCACAGGAACTGGCTTGAAAAAGTGTTCCTCGGTTGCTTTTGGTTGTTTGTCAGCTAAAGAGAAACATTTGTCATGTCTGGTGGGATAATCCAGTGGGACTACCTTGTTCAATGCAGTAGCTATTTAGGTATCTTGAGTGATGCTATGTGACTAGTGATCCTAAAAGTGTCCTCAGATTTTCTCTTTTCTTTGCCTCCTACAGGTAGTCCGTGTTCATTGGAGAAACATAGAAGAATCTTTACTTCCCTCTCATTTTGTCCCACAATCAAAATTATTTTTGTTGTCTTTTAGAGGCTGTAACATAATGGATATAATAAACATTTAAAAAAAATGATTAAATCCTTAAAAAAGATCTCAAATGGACTTACCTCTAAAACTTTTATGGTTAATTTTAATTTTTGGTGGTTAAATTGAATAAATCCTCTAAAAATAAATAGTATATGCACATAAGTTATTGAAGAAAATATGTATTCACACACACACACACATTCTCAATTCTGTTTCAGGTATGATAAGTGAGAGCAATTTCAAGAAAGGCTTTTCTTCTTCTTTGTCACGGAGCGTTGTCACCTGACACTCTTCTATTCTTTCTTTGATTTACCGTATCACTCTAACCAGATTTGTGACACAAATTAGGATATTATGACAATGACCACAAGGGTTAAAAGTTGTGTTCCCCAGAACACTGACTGGTTTCTCGTCATTGTCAACCTCCCCATTCCCACTCTTTTTTCCTCTTTTCAGGCCATTATGTCACAGTCTCAAACCTGCTGAACACATTTCTAAATGACGGTTACTGCGTCTCGTGAAAGAAAGCTTGAGCCGTGGATTTTCCTCGCCTAATGTGGCATCCCTGGCCCTGCCATACAGCAAAGAGGGAAAGGTGGGGCCTTCGGGGACAATGGTGGTTTGTCTCAGAAAAGGCAGCGAGAGGTCAAGAATCAGAATGTGGGGGACATTAGCAGTCAGCAGATTGATACAGATCCATTGATTCCTCTCTTCTATTTTCTCTCCTCCTGGACACGATCTGCATTGCAAATGTCACTTTGGCCTTTTCTGGAGTCAAAAAAAAGACAGGGGTCGGTGGGGGAAGGACTGGGGGTTCCCACAACACACAGACCCTCTAGACTCCGTAACCTCATACCCCTCCTCAAAACAAAACCTCTCTACAGCACTCCTCCTCCCCGAGTCCTACCCCCTTGCTTGTCCCAGGGTCCCGCCACAGCTGCCTCTGTAGTCTCCCAGGACTTGTCCTAACTACGGAGGAAAACACAACAGGCTCATTGTTCAGTTGGGTGGAGGCACGGATAACTGTGCAGCTCCTAGGTGTATTGTCCCTGCTAACAAGGCTCGTAAGGTCAAAGCAGGGTCTGCCCAAATGCTTTTCGCAGCTCAAGACAAAGTCTCACTCGTTACATGATGAATACGTTTTTGAAATTAAACTTAAGAATCCCCTCAACATTTCTATAATACAATTATAAACGGGATACATGTTTTTGTTTTTTTAAAAACACTTCTGCAGTGTTGGAAAAATTCACTTTGTACGTGAACTAGTCCAAAGTTCAGTGATTTAAATGTCATAATTCAAAAGTTCACTGATGATTGTTCATATTTCTTTAGCTCTATATGTTGCTAAGAACTCTCCTTAATCACAGACAACATTATTATCTATCTATTATTATCTGTTTTAAAATAAAACCAAAATCAAATTTCATTGTCTTATTTTAAAAGAGTAAACATTATATACATACACATTTCTGTCTATTCAGTCACAAGTCTGCTCAGAAATATAAGCTTTTGTCAACCTTGTCTTATAAACTACTTGAAATGATTATAGAAAGAATTCTTTGGTGAGTCTGTCGACTTCTGGAGGATGGTGTCGCCAGATTGAGAGTTTTCCTGTGTTACATTAAGATTTTCCTTTTAAGATCGGTTTACAGTGACTTTTAGCAGGTTTCTGGCAACCAACTGGATGAAGCTGAGCAGAGAGAGTTAGACGTTCACGGACACCAGAATGCACAAGTTCACAGAAACGTTCATCTGACAAAATACAGTACTTCAGTTCATGTACTTCTGAAATATGAACGAGTTCATTGAACGATATGAACTTCTTCAGGCACAGCTTCTGGACTTCTGACGTATTTGTATGTATTCAGCAGGTGACAAACATTTTTACGTCAATGCAAAAAGACATTCTTCTCTGACTCCTTTGTTTTCATCTATCATTTAGTCCAGGCTAACCAGGGTTGACGGATGCCGTCCCAGTTTCAGCAGGCTCTCAGTAAGGGGGGGTACACTGGGCAAACTGTCCGTCCGTTGCAGGGCACGCATAGACGCTCAAAGTACTCCCAAGAACAATCAGACTCTCAACTTCGGGTCACTGACTCAACGTAATGCGTGTATTTGGAGAACGGGAGGATACCAGCGTATTCAGGCAAGCATGAAGGGAAACTCATGAGAATAGGTTCTTGGTTTGCACAAGATACACCCAGATTAATTTGTGATATTGTTTCTCATTCAAGTGAAAAAACGTCTCGCTGTGGGTTATCCAAGCATCTAGTGGTGACCTGTGGGGGGCATTGACTACACCAAAAACCTACAAGAAAACGGAGAAGGAAAGCATCAGTTCAGTGAGAATGAAAATGACAAGATTGTAGATGTTTACGTCTCTTTTAATTGGGAAAAAGAGTGAAAGTGTAACAAAATAGTAAGATAGCGCAGAGATAACAAAAGCACTAAGCCACACGAGTCAAAGTCAAGGCGCCAATACTCCATTCCCCGTAATGCAACGGTAGCCTGCAAACTCACTGCTGCATCGCAAGCGGGCTTTGGCTTCATCGTTCATCAAAAAGTTGGATTATTCATTTAATCATTAAATAAAATACCGTACACTGCGTTAGGTCTTGGTTCAATATTTTATGTGTCATTTTTTAATATGTTTTGATAAACATCGAACCAGTCCTACCCTCGACATGTGGCAAATTTGTTTGTTTGGCCATCTGATGTATTTGACTTTGACATCCTTGCACAAAGCTAATACTCATGCAGAACAACCAACACATCCCACAAAAAGTAGCACCTATAATGAAAACCTGCTAAAAGCAAGTACAAGTTGGAAAATTAGGGAAGATATTTTACTTTCAAATGTTAATTCATCCGAAGTTACACCGACACTTGATGAGATGTATGTATATAAAAATGCTGTGTCACGTAAATTGCTTGAAAGTTAGCATGTAGACTACTGACCTCTCAGTCAAAGTATTAGCAGGGACCTCGATAGTAATTCAAACCATATGTATCACATAATTCATAAATTACACTTCACAGAATTTCAGATTATTTTCTTGATACTAAGGGTGTATAAAATAATGCAGAAGAACCTCTCTTTAAATTTTGACGAAATCTATACAATATTTGATACATACTTTTTTGGGTTGTTTGGTTTTCAAAGTAATTTTTATATCCGCGCAACGAAGGGTATTTCAACCAGTGGAATATAAAATATGCCAAGTGGTAAACAAGTCACCAACTGTACTGTTTTTACTATTGAACATTCTTGCTACTTTCGTGTTGGCTCTGACCTCTTTCATGTCAATAAATGGTGGGTTCACAGACAGGCCGGTAAAACTCTATTCATTCCCCAAACACCTGCAGTCTAAGAGTTCAAGTTATCAGCATTCAGAGACGCTTAAAAACGATATGCAAATATTGACAGCAGCGAATGTGTCCTCCAATTATGGACACTCGTGTCGCTATCGGCTACCTCTGAGCAATTAGCCCCCTCCGGATCCAAGTGATAATCCGTGAAAGCAGAGGCGGGAACAGAGTTTGCATTGCAAATGATGTTTAAGTGGCATTTTTCAGAAGTGTCATTCCGATTTAGCCATGAATTGTTTAAACCTGGATTTTGATCACGAGACAGACCACCTGAGGAGGTATCGTGTGACAAAATTCTAGAAATCATATTCAACACTGGATTCAAGTCAATCGGCACAAAATAACTTTTTCTTTTGTACAAACACATTTGTTATTTTTGCTCTAAATTAGATTTTTGCCTCCAAAAAACAACTGCAAACTTTTTCGATTCCGATCGTTAATTACCTTATCTTCGGCGGTGGAGTACAATGTGGCACATGTCTGTGGGGAATCCAAACTGTTGAGTTTATAACCAATTACGCTAAAGTTTGCAAGTCATCGTTTTGTGTGAAGCACCGTTGTGTGAAACATCTCCGACAAGTAAACAACCCGCTGCCAAAAATGGAGTCGAAAAGAGTGACACCATACGAAAAGTTATGTTATTGTGAAGTTAATATAGATGTATATTCTTTAGTTCAACACACTATTCAGAACTTCTTCTCGACAAACTAAAAAACACTTTTTTTTTATTTAGCATTTAGGAATTAACATCATCACTTTAACTCTGTGATGTTTTTCTTTGACTTGTGAGCTTGTGTGATGTTTAAAAGATTGTACTTTCAAACTTAATTTTTATTTTATTTTCCAATCTCTGTTTGAATAACAATGGTCACCACAGAGACCATGGACCAGATGGACCAATTCTGATCAACGGCTGCAAAGGGGCGGGACTTTGGACGAGGCCAGTATAAATCAATATGTAGAGTCAAATCTTTTTCTGACAACATACATTTCAAAGGGACTGTCTCTCTCAGGGACGTGTATTAAGGCGGATATTCCAAAAATTCTTATTTCAATTAAAAAAAACTAACAAAACATATTTGTAGACATTTAAATCAACCAAATAGTTTTTTAAATGTTTCATAGAAACACCTGAAAATAAGTGGCTTGGCATAGATCTGCGCTCGCTAGGTGTTCTTCTTGACTTCAAACTTGAAAGTACAAAAGTGTTTTCCATCCTATTCTTTATGTAAATCCCTCGTGTTGGTTGGATGGAGCAACAATTGTCATTCGTTAGTGGTTACGAAAATTAAAAAATGAAACACGGCAGATTTAGAAACTACTTTAAGTGGCAGAAACGCAAACTTGAGAATGCCTTCACGGCGAACACGGACAGAGCAGCTGATGACACAAGGTGGTTCTTATTTTGTGGCGTAAAAGGAAATTAAAATCATGTTGTGTAGCACAGTCATTGTTGAGACGACGTACAATCAGCTGTTTTCATCACTCCGTTAATCATAGGGGTGCCAGAACGCCTTCAAGTTTTTATCCGTGGTGTTTCTGTTTTCCACGTCTCTCGTGGCTTTTGTTATTGTTTCCAGAAGAAAAAAAAAACAATCTCTGGCTGGGAGACACTCCGCCGTGGTGTCTGTTGTTTACCATTCTAATCAGCAGCATTGTCTGCGCCGCGACCCAAACCTAACCTTCCGAGAAGATTCCGACTTCAAGGCAGCTTCAGTGGACGAGGTTGTGTTTGCCGCAAACACTGATCTAAATTCATTCACCCTCCCACAAACATTATCTCAAGGTTTGTGCGGAGCTGGAGGAACGCCAGACAAGTCGTCTCCAAGGTTTTGTTAAGGACCTTGTGCGAGTAAATAACTTTTAATTTTAATGCCCCGATGCATGATTATAATACTGATGGCAACAATGGCCCTGACACTTCGCCATCTAGTAAAAAACTGATTGTTTGAAAACATTAAATTAAAGAAAGTTCTTGCTAAACTTTGAGCTGTTCCCCATTTAACTGTGTGGTTTTTTTCACCACTTTTCACCAATACTGATGACGTAGAACACATGTACTCGTGAAGTACATGCACCACAAACTTCTGACAACATGTTTCACTCGACAAAACATCTTAGGCGAGTATAATTTATTGGATTTCCTTTTATATTATAGGTTACACAATTATCTGTGAGTCAGACAAATATATTATAAATTGATCGATTCCCACCGTCGATCGCCTGGTTCAGTCCGACCAGCCATGTTTACTGAAATTTTCCATCACTTCCAACGCTAATGTCTTGAATTGATTCAATTACATATTATTATTAATACTCCATGGTTGTACTTTATATTCCAATTACTGTAAGTTTGAACAACTTTCGGCATGTTTGTTCAATCTGGACTATATATTGAACCCTTGTCAGGAATTAGTTTGTTTTCACTGGTTTTAATTATCCATAATTTTCTTAATATTTATTACAGGGAAATTATATTTGTATCACTGGTATCCTATTTACAAGACCATTTTGGACTCGAGGGTACCAGACCTCTAGTGTCTGGTTAGTTCATGAAAAGTTTTGAATTCACAATCGAGGGGCTTGAAGATGAAGATGAAGATGACTGCAAAGATGGGGATCGTTGCTCGAATCATAGAGACTGGAGGACGGATGTATCGCGATTCCCCAAGATCCACTGACAGCAGGTGAAACAGATTTAAACTTGACTCAGTGATGATTGGTGTATGGAGGAGCTTTGATGGTTTCATTGGATGAAGGTGGTGAAGCACCTGTTGGCAGTTAGACTGATGAAGAAAAACAATTCGAGTGAGAGTCCTAACCGACTGAAAGAGTTGTGAGAAGGAAACACAAGTATTTCCGATTGAAGTTTCACTTAGCTTCATAAGTGAGATCTGCTATGATGAGTAGTTGGTAGCAGAGTTTTTTAAACTTGATTTGATCCAATACCGGTACTAGACAGAATCTTTTGAAACATGCCAAATTTGTGAGTTGATTTTTTCCCATATTTAAAGTCCATACGTCCAAATATCTGTCTGTCTATTTTTAAATATAGGAAGTATTTAATTAAGTCTAACAAACATATTTTCATCTTAAACGGTCTTTTGTTTTTTCTATATAGTAAGAATTATTTATTTATGATTTAAAATAAAATTTGAAAAAAAGTTGTTTTTATCTGAAAGATTGTCAGCAATTATTGCTCCATTATAAATCCCAGATAGATATTTTCAGGCCTGATTATCAGGGCTAATACAGTGAAGTAAAGTTACATTTTTTACTCAAAATGTTTATCTTAAACCAATAAAATGTTTGCACTGTGAAAAAAAAAAGTATCCTGGAAAGAGGTCCACGCCTGAGTCTCTCCACATTCCCAGGACCACGTGGAAGGAAATTAATGAATGAATATTTGTTTGCAGACACATAATAACCAATATTTTATGTTAATGAAGCTTGAATAATTGTTTTTTTTTTCTTTGACTTCCCAGTGTAGCCTCATGTTTAATTAAAACGTCTCAGTTTAATGTTGTATTTTCTTCCAGGAAGTGCATGTGGTGTCGGAAACTTTAGATTTTTCCCATATGTCCTGAAAGTTGACTATGCAAATTGTGTGACTTATACATTTTCTCCTTGAAGCCGTTGGATAATGTGCTGAGTCAAAGCACTGCGGCGTGCATATGAAGCCCGAGATTAAAACTGCATATCTGAGGTGAATCTTTAATCGAAGATGGAAGGAAAAGGCTTGGATGGGGATGACAGGTGTGATGTCAGAGGGAAGCACAAGAGCGGGATGATAAGGAGGCGAGAGTATAAACATGCCGAGAGATGGACTGTACAACGGCGACAAAGTCAAGCATCACATTATGCCAGCTCACCGGGGCACTGTCGGCTCCACAGCTGCCATTCCAAAGTCCTCATTTCTTAGACCTCTGGGGATGATATTTGGGGAGCAGGGGAAGAACCGCTTTCCCTTTAAGGCTTGTTAGAGGCTTTGACGGCAGCAGTAAATTTAATCCTCAGACCTGCTGGGATGTAGAGGATGCGAGCAGCAGGAAAGCCTTTCCTACTTCAAGGACCATAGCTAGCTGCGGGATAGCCTGCCAAAAAAGCTTTAAACATGATGACAAATTCATTTCGTGCAGCTGCACCCTCAGTTCGGTATGGAAATGGGGTAAGTGATAGCCTAGCAAACAAATTTCCGAAATAATAATGCAGACGTTTCAAGTGTCTGAAGGTTTTTTTTTAGGGCTTTTGCACTTCAGTGAACTGCATCTGTGGGGTTCGGCCCTCTCTCCCTTCATCACGAATACTGTAAATATTCTCTCGTACTCTCACAACTTCTCCTCTGACACACGGATGCTGCATTATCGGCGCCGTGTCACCAGAAACGGCTGCTGAAGTGCGCGGCCCCGGGCGCTGTGGGTGTTCATCTTGCATGAGAGGCATTTTGATTCGAGTTGATTTTGTGGAACGACAGTTGCTGAAATGGCACAGAAGCAGCGGAAACTGATTTATATAGCCGTCCTAAGAGCCAACCGAAATAGCGACAGGGCAGCTCGAGGGCCCGGAGGGAGATGGTCCCTGAATATGTTTGTAAGCCATCCCCTTAAAGTGGGGTCCATGCTAATCGCTTGGTGCTCCGACATCTTGAAGCCTCTAAGCAGAATTTACCAACAGCATCTTTTAAAGTCGAAGTGGCATCAAATATTTCATTTAAAACTTTAAAATTCTAATTTACGAAAACAAAACATAATCAATAAAACAAATAACAAATTTATGAAACAAAACACAATCAATAAAACAAATGACAAATTTACGAAACAAAACACAGTAATACAAATAACAAGTTTACAAAACCAAACATAATAATAAAAAAAATAACACATTTACGAAACAAAACGCAATCAATAAAACACATTGACGAATCAAAACACAATCAATATAACATAACAAATTCACAAAACAACCATCCATTGAAACAAAACACAATCAATTAAACGTAACAAATTAACGAAACAAAACACACAATCGCTGAAACTAAAAGTGTGACCCGGATGTGCTTGTGTGTGTGTTCTGAGACTACCAAACGTCACTAAACAGCTGATGCCGAAGAATCAGAATCAGAATCCTTTATTTGTCCCGCGAGGGGAAATTCGGTCAGAAGAAACAGCCAGAGTAATATACCAAGAAAATAAAACACCCAGAAATAAAAAATAATAAAAAGAAAAAGAAAGAAAATCTAAATAGAATCTAAAATAAATAAATCTGCACTATATTATATATTCACAATGTTACTCGCTGCTGGCAGGATTTGCCTTAAATAACATTGGCTGTAAGTGACACCATGATGATGGTAAGTTAGCAACGGCTAATGCTAGTTAGCTAGCGGCACTTTCGACTTTCACTCACCCTAGTAATTTTCAGAGTATCTGCCAATCAAATGAGGTCTGAATCAGCAGATCTGTTGTGTGGAGTCTCTCAAGGTTCTGTTCTGATTCCTTTATTGTTTTTGCTGTACTTGATTCCCCTGGGTAAAATCATTCAGAGATTTCCTGATGTTTCTTACCACATTTTTGTTGATGACATCCAGCCTCACTTTTAATTTTAAGTGATTAATAGACTCATTTGTGACAATCATTCTATTTGCGTGTGCAGAATTCTCCATAACATACGATGTTACGTGTCAGTCTCTACTAGGATGTTGGTAATAGCACATATAAAGTGTCATAGTTCTCATTTTGGTGAAGGAAACCAGTCTTTTGGATTTCCACTCTTTTTTTTGGAACCAATGGTTTTAACAAATGGTGTCATAAACCCCTCCACCCCCACAACCCCCGACTTCCTCGACGCCACCTGTGAAATTCTCAAATAACAACTTTATATTTTCACAGACAGACACACTGAGTATTTGAATGTAATCTGAATAATGTATGTATTCTCTGTTGCATTCTTTATAAGACTTTGGCACTCAGTCCTTCCTTCTGAGCTTTCAATCACAGGGCCCCGGGGGGTTTTGGATACCTGGTCTTTGAAGCATGTGGAAAGAAGAGAGCAGAAGAAGTCCGGAAGTGGGGGAAAAAAAAAACGAGTCTGAGAATGCAACATACAGTACCCTACAATATATAGGTGACCAACATTTTAAACAGGTCACGCTGCACATGTTATCTAGACCATGGTATGACGCCGCCAGCAAACCTGTCTGTGAATAGATTTGTTCCACTAGCTTTTTGTCTTTATCAGGTAATCCTTTAAAGAAACTAGATTTCTCCCTGGAAAACAATGGAATGTCTTACGTAAGGCGTAGGAATGTGCTCAGAGGTGATATTCCTGGTTGCTTGAGCCGGAGTTCCTCTCAGTGGGCTCGGGAAGCCTCAGGTCAGGAGATAAGCAGCAACCTCAATCTGGCAGAGCGTGCAATCGTCTCCCGTCCTGATCGTCTTTCATCGCTGGGAATTAAAAATACACCCTCGAACTGATATCAGGATTGGAAGAGATTAAAAATAAATGATCGCATATTTCCAACATAAGGCAGGATTTTTTTTTTTTTTTACAATAAATTTAATCAAGTTAAAACAAAAAACTTGAATCGAGAATAAAATCATAATGCACAATTTTACGCTTCACATATTAATTGCGTGTTTCTGTTTGACTATCAAGTTGCCGACTGAAGATCATGTGTTGTGTGCGATCATAGTGAGTTAGTAAGTAATTAAAGTTATTTAAAGTTATGTTAGGTTAAGTAAAGTAAAGGTAATTTGCAAAGCGCTTTCTAGACCAGTGTGACAAAGTGCTTTAACAATCAAAAACAATAGACAGTTAAAATGTATACTTTTAAAGCTCAAGACAACACGGAGACAAACACAGGAGTCCCAGAAAATCAGGTAAAAGTCTGAACAAATAGAAATGTCTTAAGATGTTTCTTGAAGGAGTCAGTAGATCATCAAACACAGAAGGAGAAGAAGATCGTTTTTAGGAGCAACAGCCTGGAAGGATTTCTCTCCTCTGGTCCAGAAGCGTGTTTAGGAACCATCAGTAGATTCTGATCCACAGACCCCAGAGCCTGAGCTGGGGTGTAAGGCTGGATCAGATCATGGATGTAAGGAGGAGCCTGACCATGAATAGATCTGAAAGTAAGAACCAGAATTTTAAAATTGATCCTGAAAGAAACCGGCAGCCAGTGAAGATTTTTAAGGATCGGGGAAATGTGAGTTCTTCTACTAGAGCGGGTCAGAATTCTCGCTGCAGAGTTTTGTACTAAGTGCAGGCAAACAGCTCCTAGTCATAGTCATAGTCAGCAGTGGAGAGATTGAACAAAGGATGAAAAGACATCAACTTCGACAGATGACGCCGAAGAGTTTTTAATAAAAAAAAAAATCTTGCTTATATTTCTTTTCTATCTTCAGCAAATCCAAAACACTTTTCTTTAAATCATTTAGAAAAAAACCAACCTGTAAGACTCTCCACTGGACTGCTGAAGGTTGTCCTGAAACATCCTGGCCCAGACTGTAGCCCAGCCATTAGACAAATCCATTCCATAATAATAAATAAACCAAAGATAACCTTTTTTCAACACAAATCACAAATTTAATTAAACACATAAACAAAAATCCATTCCATGCCATAGAAAATCCAAACCAAACACCTCCCGTTGAGAACAAAACGATAACCCATAAAACACCCCCATCCAAATGGAACGTGCCACTAACCAGACATAAAACATCCCTATTTTAACTTGGTGGTTGAGTCCCTGTGGTTCTCCTCTTTGGGTCAAATATAAGAATGTGGTTATCAACAAACTGGACCACGTTCTGGCAGTTGTCTCGCTTCTCGTTCTCGTTGATTGGCCTCAACGTACATCCACCTTGAAGTGGCTGCACACATCAGATGCCATGGTGAATTATCCTCTGTTCACGTCCTGACTGATCGTTTAAAACAATAAGTTCACAAACAAATGTTCAAAGGAAATCAGAAAGGGACACAGTAACTACAGAAAATCAAATAATGCTCTCAATGCGTTAGTGTTGCAGCTCAATTGTAGCAAATAGTTATTCTTCTAAAATATATATATATACCTGTATATACTATGCGCTTGGCTGAGGAGCCAATGGGGCGAAGCTACCATCTGTGGGATTATGACTGAACGCCTCTAAGTCAGAATCCCCCCTAGACACGACGATACCGGAGCGCCGAGGAACTTCTGGTTGGACAGGAATAGCCGGGGGCTCTGTATATATATATATATATATATAATCCCAAATGTATTCAAAGAAAACAACAGAAAATAAATATATACCTTCTTTTATCACTTTGACCTCAGCTAAAATGTAGCCAACTTGATTTCTGTCAGAATTCATTTTAATTTATATCTTAGTTCATGTTCTAAAAATGTCAAACATGAATATTCAGGGTCAGTCGACTTGCCTCCAATAAGTGTATTGAGTATATTTATACATATAGAATGTAGGTACTAGAAATGTCAGATTCTTTTAAATGTCGGTGTAAGCTGGACTCACATTAAGAACCTCCTCGTCTCTCCTCCTGCAGAGTCGACGCTCCGCCTGATCGGATCATACATGAACATTTCCCCGGCGCGGGCCGGACACACTTCAAACGGCACAACCCACCAGTTTGAAAAGGTGTGCGTTCGGATTCCGCCCGCATCAAACACATGCTCCATCAAACGTCAAACTCTTCAAACAAGGTGTCATCTGCAGCCGTCCAGTCAGGTTTGATGTGAGGAGGTGTAATGATACAAAGGATGTGTTCAATCCGGACAAGACTCAACTCGCCGCGGCCCTGGTAGTCTCCGACGAGAGCTGCACGGACTGTGTCTCCGAGTCTATGGTTGTGACGACCTCTGTGTCTTTATCAGATCCCAAAAATTATCTTCCTCATCCGATGTTTGGTAATAGTTCCCATTGTCAGAGCAAAAACCTACAGAGACGCCTCTTTTAACTGTTAGGAAGTCGACTGCCTGAAGAATTGTGACCCACTGTTAAGTTCATCCTGTTCATGTTATTCTCACTTTACACTTTTAATCTTGTTTAATCAAGTATTTGATCCTTTTTAATAGTTGTTCCCGATACTCTTTCATGTTCCTACTAGTGATGGGTTGATGAAGCTTCATGAAACAGTGTCATGTTATTTAGAGGTCAGTAGGTGGCGCCATCAGTTTAAAAATGATGTGATGTTTCATTAGAACAGTTTTTTAAAAAACAAAGGGAAAGGTGCAGAGACCGCCATCTGGTGGACTCTGAAAATAATGACACTGTTTCATGAAGCTTCATCCGACCGTCACTAGTTTTAATGTCATAAAAAAAGAAAAAAAATAGGAAAAAAGTTATTTCATTACTGAGTTGTTTTATGGGTTAGTATGGGTTAGAAGTTAAATCATAATTTAGTTTGCTTTATTTTATTGGTATGTAAAAAGCAACATCAGCAGATTGATTGAGTTAAATTTAATGGACAAATTGTCTGACAAACATGTCATAGTGTACGAACATGCAACAATACAAATGAATTGAAGAAAGAAACAAAAAATATATGGTATGTGGTATTTTGGATTGTTTCAATGATGGCCTTATTCTTGCAACCAAAAATTTTAACATCAAATATATTTTCCAAGCGACAATCGTGGCAACACGGACCTGTTTAGTGTCTGCATTATTTATCCGGACTGACCTTCCGATAAACCTCAGCACTGAAACATTAATAAGTAAGTAAACGAACATTCAAAGTGCAGGAAAATGCATCTCGACAAAATCGCTGAATCAGCAGAAGCTGTAGGATAGTTTTCCTTGAAACAAAATGGTCCCATATGGAGTTTGTGTTTCACTTTTGCTAGTTTTACAGACTTTCCTTTTAGTGAAACAAGCGTCTTGACATGCCATGAGTCGCGGGCTAATGTTTTAATGACATTTAATATAGTGAAACATTTGATTTATTTAGGATATTTCTTCATCATTTTGGAGCCACAAAATATGTATTTCTAACTGACAAAAATCCACTGCTGAAACTCCGTGACTGCGCTCTTTAGCCAGAGTCAACATTAAACTTTCACTATAAAAAAGTAGTCGTCAAGTCTCCGATTTTTTCCAACAATTCCGTTCACTAATGTAGACAGATTTCGCTTCCGTGTCTACAAGCCATATTGAGGGAAACCACTAATACATCCCGAGCACGGTCGCAAATCTAAAGCAACTCTCTCCGGGCCGACCTGTTTACACAGGAAATCAATCCATTTGAACTATGTACAGTTTTCTCCACCACTAACTTGCGGGATTCTGTTATTTTCCTGAACTAAAATGGACACGGCCGTCTCAAGTTTCACTGCAGAGACTTCAGCCACGGAGGCCGGTGGCCTTACACAAGACCCAGAAACAGAAACCAAGCTTGAGTCCAATTTGCTGCAGGTCTCCCCACGGAGAAGAGCCGTGTTGATTTTGGCACTCGTTTCCAGTCCCAACCAGCAAATTCAAGTTTTCTTCTTTTTTTTTTTTTTTCCAGTATGTTGGCTCAGAAAGTCGCTGGAGAACTGAGGACGAAGGGGAAGAAAGGGGAAGAGGACGGGGAGAAAAGCGAGAGGGGAAAAACAACCCCAGGGCTAGCGGTAGATATTGTAAGCATGTGCACTCACAAGGTTTGCGGCCAGCTGCTTAAGGATTTTGCTGGGGAGTCAAGATTATCCACAGAGTCAATAGAGCGAGCGAGGGAGAGGGAAACTCTTGTCTTCTCCTGCCAGTGCAACTCAATTCTGTTGGGGTAACAGAGAGACACTCTGTTTTCACCAGCTTCTTTTCTCTTTTTTTTTTTTATTCAGACCAAAATGATAAGAACGTCGTCCAGCAGACACACAAAACCATTCATTGGGAAAACCGTGAATACAAAAGATGGAAGAAAACGGTTCAACGTGTGGATTTTAAAAGGCGACGTAAAGAAAGTTGGAACAGCGGCGATGACATATGTCTGACACACATTCTCCAGGCACCGCTTTTTTTTTTTAAATTTAGTACATGTTTAGTTGAGATTAAAAACTATTTAATTGATTGGATTCATGCTTTATGTAAAATTTATAGGCTATTATATTTCAAGTGTGGCCCCATTGTGACGAGGCCGTTAATAAATGAGAAAAATCATATAATACTTAAAAAAACAAAAAAACAATCCATGTTATATTAATCTATGTGATTTAACAACACTGCTTGAAGATGGAAAAAAAAAAAAAACACATGAAAGCTGAACATTTTTAAAGGAATATTAAGTGTTACTAAATGTATTTAAACAGAAAAATATAAATTACATATATATATATATATATATATATATATATATATATATATATTATTTTAGGCAGGTTTTTTTTTACAAACTAACTTTTTACAAATTATTTTTGTTTTAATTTATGTATTAATATGTGTGCATATAAATACATTAAATCTCCCCATCTAAACATGTATTTTTTATGAAAGTTTCGGAAAGATTGTTCTGATTTTTGATTTAATACCCCCCCAATAGATGGATGAAAGAATAAATAAATAAATAATAATACAAATGAAATAGACTTTCACTTGTTGGATTAATCAAAATAAGACTTTGCTCTATTTAACATTACATTTATCTATTTATTTAGTTATTATTCAATGATTATAGATAAACAAAGGGGCCTCTGGAAAAACAACAACCATGTATTCCAATGCTATTCATAATAAGTCGATGGAAGTAAAATAAATAAATAATTTTTTAATTCTAAAATAATTGCAAACAAAATAATGAGATAAAATTAATCTTTATGAAAAATAATTGAATATAAATCATATATAAACATTCATATGTAAAGTTTGGATATCACAATAAAAATGATCATGATCATTGAAACCAGATAGTTAAAGACTGAGGGCCACTTGGATCATGCTTGAGAAACAAAAGGATTATTTTTTTAAATTATTTTATTCATTAAAATGACAAAATCTGGTGTCAATTTTAACGTTAGAATTTGACTCATGTTCAAGCCCTTGTTCCCCCTAAAGAGAAAAAAATACATCAAATATAAAATTACTCATATCAGGATGAAACATTGTTTTAAATTGCTTTTTAAATTAAGTATTGAGTTCAAGTTTTTAGTTTAATTGATTAGTATATGTCCCTCATTATAAATACAATGCACACATTCTGCGAGGGCAAAGATTCGGGGACAACAGATTGTGTGTTGAGAAGCAGTGCAGGATAAAAATCCGTTGCCGGGGTCTCCTCTCCACATTTGCACGGCCACGCTTGTCAAAGGCTGAAAGGACTCGAGCCCTTGAAACACCTTCTGGCTGGATCCTCCATTCTGCATGTGGTGCGAGCGCTCAAGGCGGGAGAGTGGCAGAGGGAAAGTGTGGAAGGACAAGGGCTACAAGAAGAGAGTCTGCATTTCACTGATATCACAACCCGAGCTCACCGTCACACTTTGAATAAATGTGAGGGACGAGCTGCGGGCACCTGTGAGCCGGAATGTAGGCCACAGTAATGCTCCCTCCTCCGGGCTTCTTCTCTTTTCGGGGCGGACGAGTCCACGCCAGAGTCGTGAAAAAAGCCAGTTAGCGAAGCCAGCTAATATTTGAAACTTCATCTCCACCTACTTCCCCGAGCAACATTACGAAAGTGTTGAGTGGAAACTGGCCGGATGAGTGGTCTCCAAGGCTGCGGGGGGGCCCGGGACTGACGGCCCATTCACCGTGATTTTAAGGTTTTTGTTGGACAGGAATTTAAATGGCGAGCGCTACATGACCTTTCCACGGGGTCACCAGTTGGATGTGTTGGAGCATTTGTTGGCACACCTGGTTGATGAGGACATAAAGAGCGACACAATCCCATTAGAGGCTCCACGTCAGTGACAGCGACTCACATAAAGAAGAAGACCATGGGAATGAATAAAAGTCTGACATCTTTCTCTACCTTGTTTAATAATTCATGGATCTGAAAAGTTAAATACATGTTTTCTTACTCAAAAGACTACATTGAAAATAATAATAATAATAATATTAATCCATGCTAGATGTTAAATAAATAAAAAATCACAGTTGAAAGCATTTTTTTTAACCCCAAAAACCAACTGATTTTACATTTACAAGGATAAAAAATTAAAAAGAGGGAAAACCTTAAACAATTTAATTCAATTTAAAAAGAATTAAAGCAAAACATATCATACAAAAATAAACTATCCAAAATTTAATAAAAAGTTGATGTTAAAGAAACATAAATTACAAAAATGCATACAAATTTTAAGGCATGCTAAGTATTGCGAACAAATACTTTATTTTCACATTGTATCCACTTTAATAACTTTCTTTTAACACATGTAATTACTAGTGATGTGATGATGAAGCTTCATGAAGTAGTGTCATGTTGTTTAGACGTCAGTAGGTGGCGCCATCAGTTTAAAAATGATGTTTCATTAGAAGAGTGGTTCAAAACAAAGGAAAATAGAGCAGAGAACGCCATCTAGTGGACTCTGAAAATAATGACACTGTTTCATGAAGCTTCATCAGACCACTAGTATTTACTTTAAAAAAAACCCAACAACTTCACCTTACTTAATAATTAAAACATGTTAAGGCGAGGCTCACAGTTTTTCTTCATTTAAAAAAAGCTTTGAAATATAATTAAATTAAATAATTCAGCCAAATTAGCCTAGCCAAGTCTATAAAAAAGTATGAGATTTCTTTTCCTATCCTTATCCTATCATATCCTTTTTCGGTCAATTAAATAACAAATCAAGTCATACCTAGTGATGGTCTGATGAAGCTTCATGAAGCAGTTTCATTATTTTCAGAGTCCACTAGATGGTGGTCTCTGCAATATTTTTCCTTTGTTTTGAACAACTGTTCTAATGAAACATCACATTCTTTTTAAACTGATGGCGCCACCTACTGACCACAACAAAAACATTTCACGGCTTCATAAAGCTTCATCAGACCATCACTAGTCATAGCTAAATATTGGACTTATAACATTAATAAATTAATATATAAGGACAAAGACAAAGTTCCGGGACAACATTTCCTTTTTTTTAATCATTTAAAGCATCATTCAGTCATTGGCACAATTTCAAAAGTCCTGGTTTCGGCATTAGTATCGGATAAAACCTACTTTTCAACAACTCAACCATGCGTCATGGCAGTTCTCAACACTGCCAGCTAAATAAGGGTTCATCAACCTTTTTAAACTAGAGGAGGGACTTGTTTTCACAGACCATCCTTCAGAAAAAAAACTACAAAAAATAAGTAGCATGACCGGCAAAAAACAACCGTTAAATAAGATTTACAGCCCACCATATTGACTTTTTCACGAGTTAACTGGACTGAAACACGCATCTGAAACGATCGTACAAGTGTTACTCATTCATTCACATTTCTTTGGAAATGATTGCGTGTGAACTTGTGGCTCACACGGATTCAAACTGTCAACATCAGCACCAGCCTATCTAATTAACCTGTCACTCTCTCCGTCGGGATCCGCTATTAACCTTTTAATTCACGTTATTATTATGTTATTAAAATGAAATCACACATGTTCCACGTCTCATTGGAGCTCACGTCATCGGAGGCGCGACGCTGCAGATGTTACCTGCACAAACACTGCTGAGGGCCGAAAGAAAAAAAAAAAAAGCCACCACTAAGTGTTGTATCCCTGCAAGGAAATCTGGGAAATCTGAAAATAGCCTCAAGGCTCCCAGTGTTATTGTAGGGATCGAGGTGGATGATGCAGAAACCATCGGGAAGCCACAGAGGGATGGTATTGGACCCGGCTTTGTTTGGATAAATACGCTCAGAGATTACGTGGTTTGCCAAAGTACAGCCACTTGTTTTCGCTTGTCCAAACACTCTCTGTTTATCTTTGAAACAGCGCAGGAATTTAAAAAGGGGAGAAAAGCAAACTCTGCTTCCACATGTCGATGATGAGTGATGTATTGCCTGGAGTCGTGGCATTCCTTCATGAGTGACAGCAGTCGAGCAGAAAATGAAAATAATAAACAAACTCCCCAAATTGAATGAGTATCGGCGCGGGACCTGGTTCGGCGCAACTATTGGCTAAATAACTCCAGCCTGTAATTTGATTTTTTTGAATTAGGAAATGCTGATTAAAAAAAAAGTTGCTGCCGGAATTGCTTTCACAGACCTCAGCAGCTCGCGGCCCAGTGATCATAAAGAGAGAACTTCGCCGTTTTTTTTTTTCACCGAGACGGAGTTCATTGAGGTCAACTCCAGTGCGTCACGTCCATATCGCTGCAGCTCTGTGAGCACCTGCCACCTGCTTTCCTTCTCCCCGAGCGGAAGCCCGGCCCGGCGGGGAGATAAAGTACCGATTGTCCCTTTCCCGCTGCCTTTTTTTCCGCTGAAAGTCAGAGGCATTGAAGTGAAACCACTTGGCTTTCAAGATGCCTCCCCTGGTTCCTCTGTAACCGCCGTGGAGTTTTTTCTTACTGCTGATGAATCAAAAGAACGCCGTCGTCCGACACCCACGCTCACATGACACACCAACACCTCGGAGGGAGCACGCCAACATATGATTCACTCTCAGCCATGATTGAAGGGTAGTTACACTTTCCATTCGGCTGCCCGACCCTGGTCCACGACCACGACCTCCGCGGAATTCAGCGGCGTTTTAGCCGTCGCTTTTTAGACGTCGCATGTTGAGTTAACATGGTGAGGATTCGTTTAAAAATGTACACTTGGCTGAACACAACAAGGATCTTCAAGTCCGGGGGACTCTGGAGCTGCACGCTTGAGTTCAGAACTTTTAAAAATAACTTGAGTGTGGTGGGCACTTGGAGGCATATTCCTGTAATTTAACCTTCATGCTGAGGAGACGCACGTGGCCAGATAGCAGAGTGTGTGGTCGCCGTGTTGTTCCTCATCTGATGAAGTGAAGAAAAAGGGAAAAGTAGGAGCAAAGAAAAAAACATTCGCTTTTTAGTTCGATGCTCTCAAATTACAGTTGCACAAATTGACGTTACGGATGACGTCCAATTTGAAGCTTTCAAGAATTAACGTGAGAGTCTTTTGTAAATCACCACAGACATCTGTTTAAACACTGAAAAAACAAATATCGCTCAAGTAAATTAGCTGTTAAGTGCATCACACTGTGAGCCTTTTTGTCAGGTCCACTCCGAGTAGATTTCTTTTCAATTCTAAATCATCTTACCGCAACTTCTATGTTACCAGAGATATTAAGATTTACTTTTTGAACACCTGTTTTTCAGTTTGTTGCCATAAGATCAAGGCAGTTCATCCAAAACGCATTTTTTCTTCTTCATGGTATGAGCAATGTTAAAGCAGTAATATCTTACAGTTTTAGATTATCATGATCTCTTCATATTGTTTCTTACGATTGGTTAATTTTGAAAATTATTGAGTAGAACTATGTCACCAAGCCACTTTGTACAGCAGTGAATCAGATACAGTGTTTCATATAAAACCCAGAGATAGTTACCATTAAAGATATTATCTACTTTTGAAAACAAATGCAGAAACTATTCAATGAATTTATGACATTGCAACATATTTCAACTCCTTGGGTATGGCCTTTAAAGAGGATGAAAATATCAGTTAGATGCATAATTAATTGTAAAATAAAAACGACTTTAATTAATTGTGTTAAGGCATAAAAACCAATGGCTAAGGCATTGCAGTGAAGAAAACATGTTGTTTCATAGAAGTCAGAGCTCAGTGAAGTACCAGATAACCCTGGATGGAAGAATAAAGGCCTCCATCCACAAAAACACCAAGTCACATCTTAGTTCTGGCTTTTTAAATTAATTTTCTGCTATTTTCATAGTTTTATTTTGTTAAGGAATGCCTGAATCAACTCCAGTGAAAAGCAGATACAGTGTTGCAGTGTAGCATTTTATCATATGAGGCACTGATTCCATCTAAAGTCAGGCAGTCCCTGTATTTGGTCCCAGAAAAATATTTGTCGTTTGTTTACTTATCCTTGAAAATCAGCTGAGTCAGTATAATTGATTCATTAGCTGGAGCAAAATAGTGGGAAAAAGTAAAGTCCTCGCCTCCTATTGGATAACGGCTGCGTAAGGGTATTACCAGCTGGTTCACCGATGGCATTGATTTATTTCAGGATGACAATGCCAGTATTCATTGGCCTCAAACTGTGACTGGGTGGTTTGGGGAGCATGAGGCATCATTTTCACACATGGCTAGGCCATTACAGTCCAGACCTCAACCTCATTGAGAATCTTTCAGGTGTGCTGAGGACGAGAGGTCATTATTAACGACACACATATTCTAATTTTCTTCTATGAATACCAATTCAGTTCTGGAGAGAGGGCGGGGAAAGGTTTCTCACTGACTATTTTAATAGTCAATTATTACTCTTTTCTTTTTATACCTTCAATCTAAATCACCAAGATTATCGCTTTTTGACGAGTGCTTTGCCTGCCAGCATGAGTTGGGTGGTCATAATCGTGGCGTGAGTCTGTAAAATTAAACAGTTGCTTTAATACTAAGACAGAGAGGAGCCAAAATAAATGTAAAAGTTGAAAAAAAAAAAAGAGAAGCAAACACCATCCCTTGTGAGTTGTATGAGCTCCCCTGTAGTTGAATTATAGATCTGCTTTGGTGTGTTTGCCTGGATGATTGACAGAGACGCCAGGCACATCTTCACACCCATGCTCCTGCCATGAAAGTGAAATGAAATCTTAAAAAAAAAAAAAAAAAGTATCGCAAGAGCCCTGCAACACTCAGCATCTGTGTTACATACTCATAGCCTGCCAAAAGGAAATTCTTTGACTACCCTGACGGTAATAAACTTAATCCCAAAGGAGCAAAAGACCTCATCGGAAAAAAGGTCCTACGCTTCACCTCAGCATGTGTGTAACTATTATATTGAACGTGCTTGTGCATTTTGCTAAAATACAACTTTACTGTGAGGTCAAGTAAATACTTCCACTGAAACTTTAGTAATGCATGAGAAGAACTCGACGTCTATTTCCACTCAGGTTATGTATAATACTTCGTACCACCCTGGAAAATAACACTTTTAAGTTTAGGTTTAAGTGCTGGTCTATTGAAAATTTATATTTTACACACGTCTGTCCTCGTCCAAGATTAATTAAACTTGGATCATTGACAATCTTTTTTGCCAAAATTTTGAGCCTTCAATCATAAGCTATGATATCATGTATTTGAGCTGATTTGTTCAGGTGTTTTACGCTCTGATTTGTTGTTGGTAGTGTGATGGTCACAGGTATTCTTTCATTAACGGGTGAATATGATTCTCAGTCAACTGCCAGAAGGTGGATAGGTTCTTTATTGTATTGTGAAAAAGTTTTTCGCACTACGAAGAAAGCTTGTAAATGTAAAATATAATCGTATTTAGCAGAATTCTTCTTAATCATCTGTCCGTCCATAAAAAAGTTTACTTGACAAGATATCTCAAGTTACTAAGTTACCTGTGGTTTATCAAAGTTTATCCTGACTTTTGAGAATGTACTTATCAAGAAAAAATAAAGAAGATACAAATACTAATTCATTTAATTAATTAGAGCTTGACTTTTATGCAGGTTTTCGACAAAAAAGTGTTAGTCCTTCTGTAAGATTTTACGAAGTAATGACTTTAAAACAGAGCATCATCATCATGAGGGACCTACTGCATCTTGGAGAGGACGACTTCAACATTTGAAACACGTGAGTGAGTCAGGAGAGTTGGGTTTTCACATTAGTTGCCCTATAATGCTTCCTCTTACATAAATCCTCCAACACGTGTACATGTCCTTCAGCTCGTCCTTTATGTCTGCAATTAACTTCAATCTGTATAAATCAGCAATTCCATTCTTCTTCTTAATGGATAGGAAATGTGAACAGCATGTCAACTAGTGGTTAACCCCGGAGACGTTTCCCAGTCGCAATCTTGGCCGCACATCCGAGTGTTTAAAATAGAAAAATCCAATTAAAAATCACTTAACATCTCTAAATCCTGCCATATACCTTTACCTGCTGGAAAAAAAAGGACACCTGAATGGGAGCAGTGTTCTTGGCAATAACAGAGGGACACATGACTGCACCTAATCCACAAATTATGTAACACACAGGCCATTTCCCTGTGTGATTGGGCGGAAAACAAAAAGACAACTATTTCTGGAGAGAAGTAATTCTGCACATTGCTGGCAGGGCCACCGATGAACGGGCCTCCTTCTCTCTCAGCACCATGAAATGAAGATTTACATTCGCTAAAACGGAGCAGCGGTGCTCGGTGGTAGACAGCTGTATATTTAATGAGAGTGGGGAGATTTAATTACCTCTGTTTTAGCAAAACCGGAGCAGTCCAATGACAGCGGATAAACAGAGTTTGGGAGAGGTGGCTGAGGATTCCGCTGTTCACTTCCCAGAACTCGCAGAGCGGAGAGGTTCTTCCAAATGTATTCCTGATCAGTGGGAGCTAAAGACAGCGGTCAAGGTGGAAGAGAGACCGTGTGAATATTCATCGAGATTATGATTATTATGAGTGTTTTCCTCTCGGCTGATACCGCATGAAAACTTTAGCTTAATGTAATAAAAGTTATCGAGGACCACGGTCTCAGATTTACAGGTGATGGTTCTCATCCTGGTTGCTTTATATTTAGGATACCTGAAGAGCTAGCAGTGGAAAAAAGCTGAATATATATATATATATATATATATATATATATATATATATATATATATATATATATATTAATCCCAATAACAGTGGAAGCATCAATGTAACGGAAGCATTTGTCGTTGACTGCTTTGCCAAAATCTTAACCCAAAGTAGATTTGATTGTTCGGACAGAAAGTGAGACAAAATGTTGAGACGAATTAAAAGAAAAAAAATGTATTAAGGCAAAACAAACAATAGCCGATATCCAGCGACGCAATCTCCAATGCGGAAGACGATACCCTTTCAGTTGATATTTCAAGATGATTGTTGCAGGGAAAAATAAGGGAAAACAAAATTAGAGACCGACCAATAAACATTTTATTTTCCTAGTTACAGCAGTTTACCAGTGATCAAGTTTACCAGAGTTGCATCACCGTTCCTTATAATCCCTGCTTGTGTCGTCATATCCGGTCTATCCGGGGGGCTTCTTTGCAAAACCCCGTCTGCGACGTCAGGTTTCTGTAACTTAGCCAATCATACATCGCCGCAAAAGTAACTAGAAGTGTCGTCGAAATGAATAGCTTGGACCGTTTCTTTTATCGGAATAGGTAGGTAAATCTACTGCCACAAAGCACCCCAACTATAATGTTTTTCACCAACTCTATGGGACCGGGTCTCCTCTTCCTCTCGCCCCGTATAGCTGGGACTGGCTTGTGACCCTAATCACGATAAGCTCAAGGATATGGATGTGAAGAAATCAGTGGAAAAGGAATCTTGTGTTTTGACTAGCTAGCGTCGCATTCTGATGTATTTTGTGTAAAATTCTAAATGTTTCTTTTTAGATACAGTGAAACTCAAAGGGAGATTTCAAATGTCTATCGAATGTAAAAATAAATGCATTTTTTCTAGTCCAAGGTCGATTGTTTCTCATCATAGGTTGCAGATTTTCCCTCATTCATGTGAGTTCAACGAACGTCACTCCAGGACAGATAATTGATTCACTAAGACACGGTTGTTGGAGTTGCTGATACTCTGACGTACAAACTGTATCTGATAAGCTCGGGGGCTTTCGGAGTGTAAAGCTTCATCATTATCTACAGTACAGTAGAAAGAGAAAGAGCTTTATCACTTAAATATTACTCACATGTTTAACCTCCTTTCCCGACAAAAATAGAATTTTGGCAGCAGATCTGATAAGCCCATAAAAAAAAAGAGAAACTGAGTTGCAATGTAAATCGATTAAATAGTCTGGGTTTGCCATACATGACCTCACAACCGGAGTCGGAACACACCGGGAAACTTGTCTGGTCACAATCAAGACACTCGGCATGATGTATTATTTAATCTGAAGACATGAAGGAGGTTAGCGAAAGTACCACGACCGCCCTGGGGGACTATTCCTGTGTGAAATTCTGGATACTCAATTATTTTAATCCAGTACTTCATTATTTATAAATTTACTGGGTCTGCTAGTTCATAATTTAAGTCGCAGAAAGTAAAAATTGTAGCAATTACGGCGATGCTCGGCTACGAAGCCCAAATTCACCTCCAGCGAATGTTTATAATATTCAAATGCGGGCATGGATTTCGCTGCTCGGAATCATTATGAGTCCTCGCTGTGCAGCAACTTTGAGTCAGACATGATAATAGTTGGAGGCGATGTGTTCCTTGGGGTTTAGTGGAAATTAAAGTTTTAGAAATTGGTTCATGCCAATCAACGCGGTGAGTGAGGGGAGGCGAATAACACGAGCGATGCAGGGAGTGAAAAATAATGAGGGCAAGGGTGCAACCGCTGATCTGAGTGACAGTGACTGAGACGAAGACGAGGCAGGACCAGGAGAAAAACGTCCCACCGAGTTCAATTTAAAACTCATCTGCTGCAATTGTCTCCGCACTTACACACATCGGCATCGTCCCTCGACCCACTTCCTCTCTCACGTTCACTATTTAGACTCGGGCAGAGAACACCCCCCCCAAACCCCCCAACCCCCCCCCCCCACCCTCCAGTCTCTGAGCCAGCAATGAATCACGGAGACGCCAGGGACCCAGGAGCTGCCAGGGCCTCCTGATGACTCCCAGCTCGACCATAACAAGTGGCTGACAGCTCTATTTACATAAGACCAGCAGGCAACTTGCACAAGCCGTGCGCTCTCCGTCGCCCCGGCACATCCTCCGAGCAGAAGGCAGATATGTCAGAATACCTCTTGGTGGGGGTCTGCAACAACTCCAAATAAATACACAAGATGCACAGTCAATAGGTTTATGGCCTCGAGGCGAAGATCCAAGCGTTGCTTTTTGGCCTTTTTTCCATTAGAGTGCGGAGGGTGGTGGACCCCTGGGATGTGTGCCGGGGCCTTTAGACCTTCTATATCCGCCCCACTCATACATCTCTCATCGCTGCATACCGAGTGAGCTGGAGTGAAGCATTGCGATGTTGATGGATATTTAGCTGTTAAATGTGGGCAAATGTGCCTCTCTGACCTTTTGTGTTGATATGAGCGTCGACCTTTCCTTCGGAAATCATCCGTCTTCAGCTGCAATACCGTTACTGGGATCAGGGGAGGGAACTTTCTGAACAACAGTGGGAGTTTTGTTCTTCAAGTGGGTCATTTTACGAACAGTTTGCATTTAAAAAAGGAAATCATTGACTTCAATATATGGAAAATGTGACCTTCAAAAGCATTTTCTTAACTGCTGAAATAAACTATTATAAACTAATTATATTCTGATGGATAACTTTTATGTTTTTACTGAAACCCAAAAGTTATCGACCAGCTATACCTAAACGTTAAAAGATTCACTTTATTCATTTACCTCAATTCAAATTAAACAAACAAAAAAAAAATTAAACAATAAAATAAATCTTGAAAGAGAGAATTAGTAAAATGAGTCGATTTATTGAGCTAACTTTTTGTTGGATTTAGAAGAAAAATTTGAATAACATAAGTCATGTAAAATTCAAAGAATTTGTTCCTCCCAGGATTAATTGTCCCAGTAAAGTTGATCAACATTCAGCCTAAATAAGCATATAATTATGTTTGTTTTGAAAAAAGACTTTTCTCAACAATTCAATTTATAGAAGGCCTATTTTATTATCAATTAAACCCACATAAAACCATCGTTTGGCCTAAAGAAAAGGGAATTAAAAAGTACACATTTAGGAGTAAAATGGCTAAAAAAGGGCAACTTAAATATTTCTCATCGGGCAGACTATGGTCAGCTAAAGGTGACTCTAGCCAGTGATGCTTATAGTATTGTTGTTATCAAGTTCACTCTTTGATGTGAGGACACTACTTTCGGGAGTGTTGCTGCTTATTTACCCCGGTGGGTACCTCGAGAAGAGGGGGGGGGGTGAGTTGGATACATTCTCCCCGAGACTGACAGCTGGGGAGAATGTTTATGAAATAAACATGGGCCTGATGCAATGTTCAGAACCCTGCTTCTCAGTGGCCTTGGAAGCCTCCTGCATCACCCCCGTCTCCAGCAGCCCACTGCCCCCCCCAGATCTCTCTTTCTTCCAGCCTCAGTGTCTGGGTGCGATACATAAATACAGACACATTCCCCAGAGCTGCGGATACAAAGGTGCTCATGGGCCTAATGGGGTCAAACAGACTGTAAATCAATGGTAAACCGTTCTCTCCAGAGCTTCCTCCAGAAGACACGCCGGCCACTGAAGTCCTCCACACCAGCAACGATAAATCAGCCGGCGCGAGTTTATTGCACAAATGTAACAAATAATGATGAATGTCCATGTGTCGGCTGCAGAATATTTATGAGCTGGAGATGAGTTTTTGAGTCTTTTGAAGTAATTCACTGCTTTTCACATGGACTCCACCAAAACTAGCTTCTTCTTCTTCTTCTTCTTGGTTGTGAAATAATCTTGTTATTATGAAGATTTTCTACGACGCTCTTGTTTGTAATGCATTCATAAGGAATAATAGATGATGTTTGACAGTTTAGATTCATGTCTGTCATTACAAGCTTAACGACATATTATTAACTGGTGAACATTAAGGGCTTTAAGTGAAGTGGAAATAACGTCTGGTAATTAGATTGTAATTACTGATAATAAACCATACTAATCATTGTGAGCAAGGGCCAAATACACAAGTACTTTTTGTTGGACGTGGACGTCAATATATCATCATAATCGTCCATTACTGATGTCTTGATAACTGTTTAAATAAGGTTATTGCTTCTCTTTGGTTTTTACAATCAACTGAAGTTCAAGGGGAAAAATGTTAATACTTCAATCTATCAGGTTTTTGCTCACTGTAATATTTAAAAAAAACAACTTAAAATCTCATGTAATTTCTTTTCCACAGACAATGGTACTTTCCACAAATGACATGATTATTCCTACTAGAGCAGCTCTCTTAGCAAAGGAACAACATAACAGCTGAATAGTAAAAAGAAAAGTAAAAGAAAACAACATTGTGATTTTTAAAAACTTGTAAAATGTATCTTTAATTTTTGGCAAAAAACGAATTGTTTCCAATGTTTTTCCATGGTTTTCTTGATAGTAACCAATTAAGGTATTATATCAATAGCTATGACATTGTACTGTACAGTGCTTTCAGGCATTCCATGGTTTCCATCTGTCAGTCAGAGAATACACAAGGAGTTGCTGCTTAATTGTTTGAAAAAAATCAATCGGCATTTTTTTTTTCCCATGGGTGTACAAACATATTGTTTTTATAATCATTGTCAAAGGTAAAAAGAGATTAAAATAGATAGTGTCGGGTAAAAATGAATAAAAGATGGATTTCAAGGTTAATCACGACCAAAACATTTTGGTATTGTAACTCAGTGAGAAAAGATTTCGACACTAAAACATGTTATGTTTGAGGAGAATAAACAGAAACTCTCTCTCTCTTTTTTTTATGAGGTGTTGTTGACTAAGGAAAATTCTGACACAAGCCAAGAAAGCTAAAATCAGCATTCAACAATAACAATTGAAACCGATCTCACCCTTTGTTTATTCCTCCTGCTAAAGTAGCGTTTAAAGTAAAAAAAAAAGTGAAATCAAGTTTGACCCTCAAATCGTGTGTGATTTAGTTTGAAACTCCTACACTGAGCATGTAACCGGCATCTCCAGATCGCATCATCCCCACCACACATTTCGTTATTCCTACTGGAAAGCAAACTATCACCTACAGCTCCAAATATATGCCTTTAAAATCAGGTTTTTCTCAACACTTAAATATTTGACGAGAACGGTCCATCAACTGACTTTTTCTTTTTTTTTTTCCTCCTCTTGGCCTGACAGAGATGGACAACCACGTTGTATATATTACTCCGAGGCCAGTGCCCAGAAGTGCCTTGTGTTCTGTAGAAAGAAACGTAATATGAGGCCACAAAAGAGATGCTTGTATATAAAATGTAAAAAATGGCTGACTCGGACTGTCAGTTACGCTCACTCCCGGAGACTTCACAAGTTAATAAATGATAATGCTGGATGCATGGCAGCTTGTTTAGAGCCGCCGAAGGGCTGCATGTTTAATCGGCATCGATACTGAGAGAGTTGTGACTAAAACATGCTACTATGAGTAAAAAAGAAACATCACGTGTATTATAAATGAGCAATTTTTGAAAGCACAGACAAATGTTTGCTTCACAATAGAGATGCTTCAACAGCTAATCAATACCTGTTATTATGGCCTCGAGGTGTTATTCAAACGACCAACACGCCTGAACCAGATTAACTTCACAAGGCTTCTTACAAACTCTGACTAATGTTCTGAGCAGCAGCTACTCTCTAGCAACAACAAGCCCCTGTCGCCATGGAGTTTTGGACTCTGTGTTTCTCTATACAAAAAAAAAGTGGGGAGTAAAGTTCATGAGCTGTCATGCAAACATAGACATGTTGGTTTGACACCTGTAAAAAAAAAAATCACGCCATATTTTTGTCTGGTCAAAATGCAAATCTGACATATTGAAAAGTGCTGAAATACGGCCCAGTCCACGAGGTTATGACACATTCGCTCCGTTTCACAGTTTCTCCTTTTAAGGAAAGTACCGAGACTGTACACAGTTGAGAGTGTAGAAGCTGCGAGAGAATAGTTTACTCTTAATTCCATGACCATGTCCGTGTCCATTTGATCTTAAAACAATGAAAAAAAAAGTCAAAAAGTTCATTTTAATAGGATTGTTTGATATGGGATTATATGTCATTGTCAATATCTCTACTTATTAATACTTTTTAACTAAGAACACCCCCCTCTATATGGTGGAACATATTTATATTTTATAATTATTTATTAACAAAATTTTGATAAATTTCTCAGGATTTGGTTCATGATTTATGCCTCTCATAAACTTTTAAATACCTTTTCATCCATCCATCCATCCATCCATCCATCCATCCATCCATCCATCCATCCATCCATCCATCCATCCATCCATCCATCCATCCATCCATCCATCCATCCATCCATCCATCCATCCATCCATCCATCCATCCATCCATCCATCCATCCATCCATCCATCCATCCATCCCAAGAACACCATTTCAATGATGACGTCACAGAGTATCTCATCTGTCCTTGCAGGAGCCAAGGTCTCATGCAGGAAATTACTTGCACATTTTTTTTAATAATTTATTTGCTATTTGTGGTTGTTTACAACTAACATCATCCCATGACACAAAAAAAAGAGAAACTGTGATGGTTTTATTTTAAAATGAAATGCAAAATGAAGGATATTTTTAAATGGATGTTATACTTGCATGTTAAAGTAATAGGTCAACCAAAGTGTAATTTTCTCTCATTTTCTACTCACCCTTATTTCGACTAAGGTTCGGAATTATTTCTCTTTTTGGAGTCATAGGCAACAATCTATATCCATATGACGGTCGCCAACAGAGCTTAACTTCTTCATCTACTGTTTCTCGCGATATTTAGACAGACTGTTTCCAGTCTGTGTAGCATTAGCCTTGTAGCTTCTGCTACAAACAATCCTAAATATACTTCACTTAATTATATTCAAAACTATTTATTTTGTCAGCGGTTTAACATTACAGACAAGCAGTATGGAGGTATTGATATTTTTAAGTGTCTTTTCGGACGATGAATTTTAAACTTTCACTTTAAGATAATCGATATGGATACTTATTTTTCACTTTGCATCTTCATATATTGTGCGTGCTTAAATAGTACACTTTTTTACAACAGGAAAAAGATTCAACTTTTTAAAATGAGCAGACACAAAGCCTGCCAACACAACACACACAGATGTGTGTTCAGAATAGGATATGACGCATTCTTCTTCGAACCAGGACAGAATCCACATTGTTTCTATACAGTCTGAGGTTCAGCACCTCGGTGCAAACTTGCGTGGGAGGCTGAGTAACGGGATCTAGATGGGGTGTGTTACATAAATAACAATTTGGTCGTGGCCTTTCTCTCTATGTATGAAGCTCGATCCCTGCTCACACGTACAGTGGAAGTTGATCTGCCTAAACTTACATTTACAGCGGTGCGTGAACACATCATTTGGTGTAATGATAGAGCCTGGTATAATAACCTTTTATACACGTCGACAAACAATATCTATATATGTGAACGCTGTCACCTCGACTCAGACTGTATGTCTGTAAAGAAACAGTTTTTTCAAACTCAAATAGACAAGGGAAGGGAGATTGACGAATATAAGAAGTTTTTATGAAAACTTTAGTTTAAATATACTGTAGACCAGTGTACATTTTCTGACATTTTATATTTTATATTTATTTAACTTTAAATATACAATAAATCATATATATAACTGTAGCTACCACAAGCATCTACAAAATATCATATAAATGTGCTTATTTGGATTTCAAAAAGATGAATAATGGTATTTTTTTTTAAGTCATAATCAAATGACATTGTTATTATTTAGATATATGTCATGAAATGGTCATTTGAGATCTACATACTACTGTAGAGACACTACATGGTCAAAGAAACTAAAGTTCTTTAGTAGGATTTATTGAACTGTAAATATTGTATTCAACAAAATTGCAATAAGAAAAGGCACTTGCAATTAAATAAAGGCAACTTCATGCAATTCATAAAAACAACAAATTTTCTTTTGTGTTATATATATTTCACTGTAAATTAACAAAGTGTAATAAACCGAACGTCCTTTTCTGTTGTAAATAGAATTTCTACTCCTTAAAAGAGAAACAGAAAAAGATTTTGTATGAAAGCCGAGCTTTTACATTTTTCCCATCCATATTCACCTTTTTTGGAAGGATTTAAGATAATATAAAATAATGAAAAGTGTGTTTATGTATAACTATATATACTCTATAATAATTGTTCATGTTATCTCCCTAATATTGTGGTTTTTTTTCTCAAACCAAATCCAGTTTAGTTGTTTTTTAATGTGAAAGCTAGAAATTGGTCGTAATTATTAGAGGGTTCCAAAGGGTATTGCACTTGAATATGTTAAATTGCTTCTAATTCTGAAACAATAACTTCACAAATGATGAGCATGCATCTCACTTGACTTAATGCAATCTTAAGAGTTGCCAATTTTGTACGTCAACAGGCCTGTTAATGTAGTAAAACTTGTATTAGGCTGTGAAACATTTTGGTATGTTTCATACCACGATGTTTGAAATGAAAAAAAATACAGTCAAAAGTCAAAGTGAAACGGACAAATGTAATTATTTAATGAATGTGATTAAATAGAGCTGATGAAACTGTTCTTTTGGCGTGGGTTGCCAACACTACCACGAAAACTTCAACCCATTCAAAATCAATTATAAGATTCCATTAGTCCACTTTGTTTGTAAGTTAGTAAGTAAGTAAACAATTTCAATAAAGTTCCACCTAACTTAAGTAAGAATTGGTAATTTGTAAACCGCCTTTCTAGACCAGGGTCACAAAGTGCTTAAACAATCAATAGCAAAACATTTAAAATACCTATACATTTAAGAACTCTAAAAGGCCAAGACATAAGACAAACACAGAAGAAGATTTCTCTCCTCTGGTCCGGAAGCGTGTTCAGGAACCATCAGTAGATTCTGATCCACAGACCTCAGAGCCCGAGCTGGGGTGTAAGTCTGGATCAGATCACTGATGTAAGGAGGAGCCTGATCATGAAAAGCTCTGAAAGTAAGAACCAGACATTTAAAATGGATCCTGAAAGAAACTGGCAGCCACTGAAGAGTTTTAAGGATCGGGGAAATGTGAGTTCTTCTACTAGAGCAGGTCAGAATTCTAGCTACAGATTTTTGTATTTACTGAAGGCGAGACAGCTCCTTCTGTGGGTTTTCATTTATTTCGCAAGTAAAGTCATCTAAATGTTATTCCTCCACATGCTAAAATGTTTTATTGCTGAGGTAATAATGAAGCTTCAAACCAAAAATGTATTCTTTCAGTGCAGTTTAAATTCCCAGCTGAACCTCGTTGTGTTAACTCAGCACCTCCAGCTCCGACGTAGAAACTAGGAATGTGTTCAAAAAAACATCTGTTGTGTAATGAAACTAAACCAAATGACACTTTCAATATCTTCTTCTTTCTTCCTTTAACTGTGCGTGTTGACATGTGTGTACATTAATCTGATCGAAAGTAAGTGAACTCTATTTCCTGTTACACGACCCCGAACAGACTTGAAACTTGACTTCTGTTCCAACAGTTAGACGGGAAATATTTCCCATGTCACCCTCGTTCACCTCTCTTCCTCCCCGTGATTGACACGCTGTGATTACTCCTGTCACTCGTCCATTCCGATGCCAAAACTCTCTCACAGCAACACTGTCAGTCAGAGAGTTATTGTAACATGCCTGACATAAGCCTTTAATAACTCCGAACCTTAATTTTAACTTTTCTCACGCTAATTGCTTTCGACGGCTCATTCTGCTGCGTCTCAATGTTTCTGCAGCAATCCAGTCAATAATGTCGTTTTTCGTGTTTTTTCGGTGATAACCTAGTCATGACCAGAGGGATGATCGCTTTAATTCCACTCTTTATTTTTGGAGCTAACTCTGATGTAACTCACAAGAAAAAAAAAAAGCCATCAAATGATTGAAGCTTCGATATAATCTGTTTTATTTTAGCATTCTATTCTGGTGCCCCTGACCAAAAATAGAATCAAAAATTCCTGTCAATGACGCAGCAAAATCCCTTTATTTACGTGGATCGCTGTGTGCTGGCAGAACAAACACTTTGAATTCCAAGGAAGAGACAATTTGTCTGCTTTATGAAGAGTTTTCATGATGACATGTAGTTTAGTAATTGAATAAACATTTAATCTACCTTTGTATTATTATTATTATTACGTTTTTAACTTCATAAAGAGATTAGTTAGGTTTCTACTTAATGCAAAATGTAAATTAATTTATTTGAGTTCATTTCATCTCACTGTCTTTCTCCTCAAACAATAATTAACCGTGTATTCATTGGTGATGTTAGCTGTTTTAATTAATACATTATTAACCTTTGTTTTAATTATGAACTCAAAGGGGGGAAAAAAATAAATATTTTCAATGTATTCTACAATAAAAACTGCTTTTTTAAGTGTAAAGGTCAAAACTTTTATATTCGGCTAAAATAAGAGAATTTTAAATGAATATTTTACATGCTAAGGTGACAATAGATTGCAAACATGATGAAATCGTCAATTTCTTCTGGTAAAAATGTCTTATTATTAAGATTTATATATGCAACGACATTGTAACTAACCAAAACTTCTATTAACAGTTTTGAAATTTTTTTTTTTGTACAGTTTCACAAGCAATGATATGTGTGACGTCCCTCGACTTCGAACGACAAACTCAATGGTTTTGCAAATACATGCATTTATTTAGGGTGAAAACGTTATTCAAAAAGGAATAAAGGACATATAAACAAACACAAGATAATAAGATAAGATAAGATAATAACATAAAATAAATACTTCACCTCATTGGCCACGTCTTTTGAATCGGCCATGAAGACATACAGGAAAATAATAACTTACAAAAACTACTCTAGAAACTTTGCATCACCAGCAATATTGTCGAGCTCGCAAAACGTGAACGATAGTTCCACCAAACTAGTTACTTAAAAATTGGAGAACATACACAATTAACCTAACTAGTTCATATTTATTGATATTACATATATTCTTACATTATATACTATTACTATAAATTATTTTTTTTAGTTTCTATTACATCTTCACGAAACTACTCATAGTGCTTCTGCTGACAGTCACAAAAAGAACACGATGGGAAGGTAATATTTGTAGAAGCTCAAGAACTCACGGAAAACAAATGATCTTCTTTTAGTCACTCTTTATTTTACAACTTTTACTAGTCAGTTTATATTGACACACACACATACAGTAGAAATGACTTCACCCACTTGCCCCTTAAGATGTTTTAATCAGACAAAAAAAGAAGGATTGTTTTATAAAAGTAACATAAATATTCATTTTCCAGTAGATGAAACTTTATATTCATCAAAACCCGGTCCAATTAAAAGTGTCTTGAGGCGGTCAGATCTCGATCATAGCCCGGGGCCCTGTGATGCTGCAGGACGCACAGGAGGTGCTGATGTCTCGCCCCGGCCCGAGTGCAATTACACCATCTCTCACTGTAACATTTCCATATCCCCCCACGGGCCCACTGAAGAGTGCAGAGCCATACTTTTTGGCCAAAGTAAAAGAGCACAAGGGAATCTCCCTTTAAGAAAACAGGAGGCAGCAAAGCAGTAAATTTTCGCCACGTTCACAGCGGAGTTGGAAAAGATCTGAGGAAATGGAATAATGGAATACAGCGCTGCGAGACGACCACGACCCTTCACGAGCCGCTGCAATAGGAGAGAGTCTGTTCTCCAGCTGGCAGAGAGGCCGGGATCGCTTGATTCAGGTGAAGTGGCCACGCCGGGCTGCAAACTGGTGAGGCAAGAGGATTAGTCATTACCTGAAACATGATGTGGGCAGAAGTGAGGCGGCGTTCCAAATCCCGACTGCCAAAAAATCCGATCCTTTTCCCCTGCTGCGAGTGTTGAACAAATAGTCTGGTCAAACCGTTAACAAGGTCTCTGTTGTAAGGAAGCTTTTAACATAGAAACAACTTGAACAAATATAATTAACAGGAGCATATTCTTAAAAACTTAAATTGAAAACTTTTTTTTGGGTCATGGAGCTTGGATGCATATTTCTTAAGGCACCCTGCTGAGGAGCTTCACTTCAGCCAAGTCGTCTTTGTACCTCTTCATACAACATAAACTAGTTCATTTGAATACGCATTGTGAGTGTGTTTTGCTGCACTACTTACCCCTCTATCTGAATTTACACACTTTTTAAAGCAACAAACTTTTTACATACATTTAAGTTTTTAACTGATCCAGAATTACAACTTCATTTATTAACTCATTGTGCGTTGATCTGCATAGTGTGTCTCAAGAAACTGCTAATTTAATTATCATTATACATTTGATTAATTATGATGTCAATGTCTATTCAAATCTACTACATTAATCCAAATAGCTTTCCTCCAAAGTGACTCAACACACCATTCATCCATTCACACAGCGATGGGAGGCAGCAGTAACGCTCACCATCGGGGTTAAGAGTCTTGCTCAGGGACTCGAGGACACGATATTATCAGGAGCTGCGATTTAATCTGCAACTTCTTAGGCCACAAGGCAACCAGTTTGGCATCGGATCTATTTTGCCCCCCTTGGACATTGCTTGAGTTTTTTTGTAAGCCAGCAAAATCTCACCTGTGGTCTTTGGAAAGACCATTAGATGTTATTCATTAAGCTAACAATTTTATGTAATGGTCGGTATTTATTTTTTCTGAGCAAAATAATCCCAAAATGTGTATATTTCATTTAGAATCTCATGGAACACTGCTAAATTTTGACTGAGCATGTTATTACATTTTACCTGAAATTACATCCGGATTCAGGAGGGTTTTGAAGGATTCATCACTGACCTGGCAGCTTACATCAGTATCTATGGCTAAAATAAATCCAGGAAAACTTTGAAAAATACAGTACAAGTAACCACATTTTCCTCTTATGACTTGACTTTACTTGACTTTTGGTGTTCAAAATACAGTCACCTGAAATGGTTACCAGTGATGGTCTGGTGAAGCTTCATGAAACAGTGTCATGTTGTTTAAAAGGTCAGTAGGTGGCGCCACCAGTTTTGAAATGATGTGATGTTTCATTAGAGCAGTTGTTCAAAACAAAAGGAAAATAGTGCAGAGACCGCCATCTAGTGGACTAGATGAAAATAATGACACTGCTTCATGAAGCTTCATCAGACCATCACTAGTTAACTAGTTAACTAGTGATGGTCTGACGACAAGTTTTATTAGTTAGTCTTATGTGTGCATTTTCAGGGTTACTCAGTGGAAAGTTAAAGTTGTTTTGATTTATTAATGAGAACCATTAGTTTTGTTTTGTAGAAATCGTTGTTGTTGTTACTATTGGACAACTTTACTGTAGCAATCATTTTATGGAAAGAACCAATTAGCTAAGTAAAGATAAATGAGTGGCAATCATTACTGTAAGAAATTAAGATCATTCTGTACGACGCAAAAACTATGAATGAGCCCAGACAAACCTGTACTGTATGTAAAAACGACATTATTTTAAATTGAAATATACATTTATTTTGACATTGTACTAAGGTTGCAAGACAAAATAGATGGCATCAATGGCCGCCTGGTTGTTAGGTAAACACACACTCATCGCCAACATTTTACTGAGCATTAGAAAAATGCAATATGCAGATGCTTCTTACTTTTCACTTTTTTTTTTATTAAAGTCAAAACCCAGAAAGAATATTTATTACATTACAATCTTAAAAAGTAATTTCATCACAGGTGGTGAAAAAAAAAAAGTTCCTTGTTATTCCTGAAATGAGTCATGAGTTTCATCCGTTGATATACTGTACCTGTTTATTTGGGATCGGTTCTCGATGGGCTCAGGACGAGCGCTGCTATTACCTGTGGCTGTTGGTTACCTGGCGATGTTCGTGAGGAAAGTGACTTGAAGACGATGATCTCATGGAGCTGCGGGCTGAAAGAATGACAGATGACGGTTGGCAGCGCTCGTGTTTGGCTAGGAGACCTGCAGAGCGGCAGCTGGATGCTCGACTCAGGTGGAATGAGGTCATGTTGGGGGGAAAAAAAAAGGTGGGGAGAGACGAGAAAGAGCGTCTCTGTTACGGCACTTATTATTGTTTCATATCTGCCAGCTGGTGTTTGACGCGTCTGTTGAAGTCATCACGGACCTGATTTTGTCGTCAGTGGGTCGTAACATTTTCTATCCTCCGGGAAGGTATCGCTGGATCGACCATGATTTTCCTCAGGTTTAATTAAAAGCCCAGATCCTGGAATTGTAGTGACAGTCCAGCGCTAACAAGCGCCACAGTCAATAGGCCTGTCAATCATCTGACACAGCTGCTCTCCGAACGTTCCAACTGTTGAACTGTGAAGTGGCCTGCATGTGAACCAGACAAGACGTCCCACTGGATGGACTGTGTGGCGGCTTTGTCCCAATATTGACCTCATGTGTTGGATTTGCAGTTGCTGTTTACGGTGATAGCGGAACAACTTTATATGGATGTTTCCCATGAAATAATAATCAGAAATGAAGATATTTTCATCAAAACCGGCACCTATTATTTCTTCTTTTTTGTTGGCGTTTACATTAATAAACTATAAAGCAAAATGGCCGACAAAGGACGCTGCAGACTTGAGGAAAATCATTTTGAGAGCATAAAGAAACAACTGAAAAGAGTAATAAAACTGTTAATATTTCAGAATATTTTGATGAATATCTTTAAAAAAAAGGATGAGAATATTCAGGTATTTATGGGTGTTTTATTAATCTATTTCCATTTGTTGTATTATAAATAAAAAAACGCATATAAAAGTAACAAATAAGTGTAATATTCCGATTATTCATGCATTTTAACCTACGAAAAAATATTTATTTTATATTATTTTATATATTTAATTATATTCATTTTTATTTTGTGTACATTGCCATCAAAATAAAATGTAATTCTATTTTTTCTTAAAGGCTGTGCAATGATTAAATTAATTAAAACTAGTTATGAATTCTAAATTAAATTACTTTATGTAATTGTATTGCTATGTTGTCATTGTCATTGTAGTCGGTAAGTTTGGGTATGATTGTCCAAGTCTGCCCTGACTGGGTGTTTTTGGACTAAACATTCTGAAATCCATACACTACTGTCAATGTAAATGAGTGTCAGAGAAGATAATGCAGCTACGAAATTCCCTTCCCTATCTTCTTCCAACACATTAAATCCCATTTAAATTGAATGTGTTTGGAACAAGAGCGGAAAATAAAGCATGATTTATCCTCAGCCTGTATATTGAGAAATCATATCAGCCAGTATCATGAACTATTTTCCAGGGAGTTGCACCGTCAGTCAGGAGACGGGAGTCTGTCAGTAAGAGTCGACAGTTTGCAGCTGAGTGACAGATTTACGGTCTCCGGTGTTCAATCTCACTGTACAGTAACTTAACACTCAGAGTTATTGTGGGCAGCTGGAGATTTAAAAGTGTGATATCATGTATGACAGATGTGAGCCGTTTAATTGATGTGTCGGAAGTGAAGCAAGAGGTTGTGATTCCAATAAATCACACTAAGTAGTTTCAAACTTGTGTGCAGTGAAAGCATCTTTTCTTTTTTAATAATATAAACCTTTAAAATGTGTTTTTCACCATAATTAATGTTGCTTGTTGACGAGATAATAGACTCGTTTGAGCTTGGGTATTTTTAATGAACACTTTTGCACAGTAATAACAACTTTTTTTATCGTAAAGACAGCAACAAGTCATCAAACTTAATTATGAAGCCTTCCATAATAACATTGTAAAACTACAGCGGGACCACCTGTTTCCCTAATCTGGTTTAGGTGTGCCACGGGTGTCTATGTTTCCACTTTTATTTTGGTTTTATCTTGTTCTCTCGCTTCCTGCTTTCTTCCACAGTCAACTAATGGCACACAGCTGGACCTCATGAGCAATCGAGGTCCTACTTCAACAGCTGGTTTGTCGTTGGCTTTTTCATTCTGTGGATTATTCTTGTTGGACGTTAAGCCTCTTTACCCCTGGAACTGAGTGCTTTGGTTTAGGTTTTTTGGAATTTTGAATATAAAGAGATTTTTGACTCTGGTTGTCGTTGTTTAGTGTTGTTGTATTGTTTGGACTTATATAACAGTCGGGTTATTTATGCGCTGTATAGAATTATAGAATAAAAGCAAATCTATCAGTGAACTCGCAACCAGACTCTCCTGACTAACTCATGTGTTTTAAATGTTGAAAGTCTTCCTCTTCAAGATACAATGAATTCCTTAGCATGATGATTTTTTTTGTCATTACTACTAACTTATTCCTTAAGTTCTTCCCCGTCTGAAATCTCGGCAAACAAGAGGTTACGAGAGCTGACTCCATTATTACCTAATAGTGGCTTCACTCCTCCTTCAGCCAGCTGTACTCATGTCCCGCTTTGTTTATACAAAAAGTCTCTTGGAGTTGGAGACTTCCAGGATTGATGATGTGTGGTGACAAAACTTAATGCTTGACAGATCTCAGCAGAGTGGGTGTGGTTATGTTAGACATAGTTTAATCTCCATTTCCATCTCTATATTTAAGGTCAACTTCATAATGTCTAGTAAGTATATAAACACGTCTCTACACAACCATCTGGAAGCCATGAGTCTCAAATTCACAATCAGCATATACTTGCGTCTGTTGGAACTGTTCAGGGAACTCAATGTATTTTCAACATTGACACAACAATGACGCTCTCTGATAACCGTGGGTGAAATACGGTGCACACATCCACATTTGCATCACTTCCACCCATAAATAAACGACTATTTATGTTGGAGGGACTCGGAGGAAATGTAGAGCTGAAGATAAGAGTTTATACAAACATCTGCTCACATGAGTTTATTTTAAGCGGTTTCGCATGTGCAACAGGGGTTACCGACAGTCACCTGAAGGCAGAGGATGTTTTGTCTCCGGCTTCCTCAGAGGCTTGTTTCTGCTTCCACGAAGTGTCACAACAGGCAGGATCAGATGGTAACACCAGGGTTCGTCAGCTGGAGAAAGAGCTTCTATCTGCATTGTCCCATTTAGTTTTGAATAGAGAGGAAGCAGGGTGTAACGTGACACATGAGGTATTTGCCTCGTTTGTTTGGTTCCGCTCTTTGCCGTCAAAAACAAAACACTTCACGTAGCAGTCTGCTCCTCTGACCCTCAAACTAAAGCCCTCATTGAGTCAAGCTGGTGTTTATGCTGAGCTATCTTTGGAGTTATTATAAAAAGACCAAAAATAGAAATGACTAAAATAAATACTTTGGTAGTTTAATGGGCACAATTAGGGATGGTTATTTAATTTTATTGGGTTATATTTCTAACATGCTCATTACAGACCATAATATTATTGGAAGAGACAAACGGTCTGAGGTGTTGTTATTCAGGCAGGTGGATGGTAATTCTGCACAAACAGTAGACTGGGGAAGAAATCAAATTGCAAAATACTACTTATTTTATAACTATAACCTCCATCTGAAGGATTACATGATTGTTGGGTTTGTCAGTGTACGAAATAATTAAAAAAACTAAAATTACATTTTCGTGAAAGCTTGATAATGGGTAAAAGGAAATCAAACAATTTTGGTTAATGTTTTTGAATTCCATCTGGATCCAATGTCCTTTTTTAAAGGTTTCATTATTCACTTGTTTGATTTCTAGCTGCTGTTACTTGCACACACTGTTTCTAAACTAAAAATAAGAAACGTGGAGACTTTACCGTATGATCCCATTAAATCACTGAAATATTTGAACTTTTCTGCGACTGTTCTGACAAAATATATTTGATCAATCATTCAACACAGAATTTATTGGTGCTAGATAAGAGCACTGGAGCCTGGAAAACCTTTTTGCATGCTTACATCACTTGTTGTTAGAACAATGTGTTCTCTAACTAGGGGACAGCGTGACCTTGAGTCCAGGTCAGGGAAATGAGTTTTTTCAACCAAGTTTTTGACTGAAGGAAGCTGTTCTATTCATTTGATCGAATGTTTTATTTCTATAGTCCAATTAAAAAAAAACTCCTCAATAGGGGTTTGCACCGTGGTGTGGTTTTCTAAATGATTATCTAAATCTATTTGGCTTTGATCTACTAATTCAATGAGACTTGGCATCATTTCTAAACTGAGATTGCCATCTAGTGACCTTTCAAAATGAAGACACTGTATCGTGATACCTAATCAGCTTTCTCATGAGGCCACTAATGATGGGTTAATGCCATTATTTGTGTATATCATAACAACAAAAACCACAACAGCAATGATAATAACATAGTAAAAATATGATTGTTAAAAAAAAAAAAAATGACATATGTCCTATATAATTGAAATGATACTTGTCTGCTTCCTGTTTTCAATACTTTTCAACGTCACAGAAGAAAGCTGATAAAGGGCTCCATTAAGACCAAGTGTTTTCAGAGACGTTTCAGTAAATACACAATACCCCCTTCGGGAATGAAAGCAGAGTCTTCTTTCAATTAACAAAAGACGTGAATTGTTATTTCCTCACCTGATATATTCTTACAGGAAAGGATCCGGTGTATTCTCTCCGAAGCCTCTGGTGGAAATATGAGTTATCGTTTCCTTTCGTCTCCTCTTACACGCTCTACGGAAATAGTTTATTGGGAGAGAAAAACCTCATCTATCTAAATGAATGATGGTCCAGGTGTTGCTACCATAAGACTTTAGGTATTTGACGACAGGATAAAACACAGACACCCCGTAAAAATCTTGCGATTGTGTTGTCAGCTGTTAGGTGTGCTGGGCAGGAGAAGAACGGTAACAGTATCCCAGACACACCTGCTGCTAACAGGTTGGAAGTCTTGTGCAAACTTCACAATAAAGCTGCAGAGAACAGAGGGCCGGGCTTGCTCTTTTGACCCTGTTGCAGGTTCACTCCTTTAACCTCATAGTGACCGTTTTCATTATTAGAATCACTGGCCTCATATTTAGGACTCACCCTTCCGTGGGAAGATCTGGAAAGATGAAGTTGAAACATGTCCGAACTGTTGACTAATCTATCCCATTACAATCTGGGATCGATCGCCTTGTTCCTTTGTGTCTTATTTTAAACGAAAATAGAGACAAGAAAACATCTGACTGCTAAACTTTTGTAAAGGCCAACATTTTTCACTTCAAAGTCAAGTTTATGCTTTACTTTCTTTGCTTGCATTGCAATGTACTTTGCTTGGTCTTCCTAGTTTAAAACTTATTTACAATTCCAGTAAGAATCTGAAAAATGTATTTCCTCACATTGCAATAAATCCAATGGGGATAACAAAGTAAGAAATAAAAATGAAATGTTCAGCTTAAAAAATTAAACATTTCTCACAATTCATATTTTCATAGTCAATTATAACACTTGCAATATACTGGGCTTTCAGACCCCGGTCATATTTTTTATTCTCTAAATATCTGATGTGAACACAAAAGAAACCAGACATCAGTCAATAAGGAGAGGTCGATTTTTATCCAGACTGATTGAGCAGGGGTGTGATATTTTGCCAGAGGCAATACAGCACAGAATGCTGGAAGTCACGTGATTGGTCCCCAACCTTATTTTTGGACCACAGACTGGTTAAATAAAGGATCAGTGAATTGAAGATGGGCTTCTATAAAACTACATCTTTTCTAAAAGTATAATAGGCACCAGTAGCAAAGCTGGATGTTATTTTTGAGATAGTTTTAAAAACTTAAACGTGTTTTATAAGAAATTATTAAAATAATATTATTATTAAAGAGTTCTAGATGTTAAAAACACGGAAGTTAAATTTTTACTAGGCCTGTGAAATGTGCATTTAGAAACATGTATTTTTCTGTCGAACCCACTGCAATAGTTCTTCATAACATACTGCATTTACTGTCTTTCTATCAACTATTCTTATGCACCATAAGAAAGATGTTACAACTGACACTTAAACTAACAGGATCCAAGTCCTGTTACTTTATCTTGTTTTCTCATTAAATCGGTTTACCGTTTGTCAATTCTACACTTGTCAAAAGATGAACCAAAAATATTTGGCTGTCAAAACAAGCTTACGGCAGTCATGAAAAAAATATAGGGGGTTACTAAATTCGCACTAGTATAATCTAGCAAAGCTCAATGCACCTGGCACAAAATATGAGAGAATACAATAAACAATATGATGGTCAACATCCCCAGCAAGTGAGTATGGAAAATCTGACACCAAGGACTGGAACCAGAAAGCTTACCCAGCTGACAGCTGATGAAGATAACCGGTTGCCTGGTCTTGTTTGTTTCTGAGATAAAACACACAAGTGGGAGAACAGGGGCAAGACAAACAAAACAGAGCATAGCGAATGTATGGTGATGGAATAAAGGCAAAAAATATATGTATCAGGTTCAACCTAAACCTCCTGTTGGGCAGAGTGAGCAAGACAAGTCAACATCCTCAAAATGTCCTTTGTGACCTTGGCAAAGTATCACTGCCAAATCTATTAAACAACATCCAAGACTACAATGTAGAATTTGAAAAAAATCCCTTAACCACTAAATGTGTGACAAAAGCCGGGTTCTCTGAAAACATTGTTAATAATTCCATTACCAAGGCAATTATCACATCATTATGTATTCATCCATCATTGGTTTTTAAGAAAAGCATATTTGCGATTTAAAAAACGTCTTTTGAGAACTTAAGCCATAAAGTTTATAGCTGTTTCTCCTTTAAATGCATCCAGTTTTGTCTTGCCAAGCCGTAAACGATTTCCTCATGCTAGAAAGTGTTGCTAGAAATCATCAAGGCGAAGCAAGCAGCTCTCTGGTACAACCAAGTTGTACCCCTCGCCATCCAGGGCAGCCACTAGTCACACATAAGAATAATGAGCTTCTGGCAGGACAACGGTATTGAGCCACATCCAGACTGTCAGGGGAACAGCTAAAGCACAGCTACATCCCACTGTCACCAGCTTGTATTCAGCTGATTAAAACTGATGGGGGGTGACATTATTGTGACCTGTATGGATTTCTGATGCTTCGAGCTGCAGTGCCCGCTACATGTGTTTCTCTCTTTGAGTAACTCACCTGGGAGCCCTTCGAATCGAGCAGCAGAATACATAATTTAACGCTAGCAACCAATCAATACAGAAAGAAAAAAACCCCCAGTATTGACAAGGGGGAAAGATACAGCGGTAGGGAAAAAGAGTTGGAGGAATACAACTTCCCATCTATGTCCATCAGCAGCGGCCATTTGTGTTAACCTCTAATCCTGGTCTGAATTTCCTATCTTGACATGGAACTCCTGAGAAGCACAACCATCACCCTCAGAAGACAAACCATTCATTTTGGAAGTGAGCCTGAGTATTTATTAACTGCTTCTCTTCACTGGGTATTAAATAACACAAAACACTGCGCTGTTTCCATAATAGTACTTAAGCATCCAGTCTAGAGAGTACAATCTTTTCCGTAGTGTTTTTTTATGGGTTTTATGATTAACAACATATTTACTACTACTTTAACAACTGATTTATTAGACCCGTTTTTTGCAATAGCTCTTCATGGATCCAGTTTCTTCTGCTCAATCTTGGTTAAGACATCCAACACAGAAACCTCATCTATCAGTTTTGGTGAATACTAAAGTTCGAAAGTTCCAATCGATGGCTTGTCTAGTTTGTCCACGATTTGTCCCATAAACTTCCTTCCAGCCTTACATACCCAGCATTAGACATCCTTACATTCGGCCTTGGGTTTCTTGCCCAAACTAAAAGGGAGAGCCCAGACAACCAGTTATGTTAAGTGTCCGCCGTACATTATTTTGCCAGGCTGCCATGTAGTAATGCACTTTTTGGACATGTAAAAATACATCCAATGCAGGATTAGATGACCATTTTTACCACAAAAAAAGCGATTGTCAATCTGACAATTTTTTATATCGGTCTGTTCAGTCATTTCCTGGTCAGACGACAGTTTGATGATTGGCTGAAATGTACTTGTTGCTTTTAACTTCTTATCCCAATGAATCAGTATCGACAAGTATGCCCCATTGAAGTTATTATTAATAATTAGAAAAAAGGTACTCTGTGAATCGTTGGAAATATACCTGGACGACTCAACCATGTAATTTAATTAGACTGGACGTTGAAATTGTCCATGTCTTTTCATTAACACACCTCACTGGATTGAAATATATATAAAAAAAGGTTTCATGAACTCATAAAGAGCTTTTAAAATCCTAATTATACTGCATGATGTGTCACTATTACTACACTCAGTAAACACGGCTAAGATAACTACACAGGAGTAGAAACTTTACTAACCCAGAGTTGATTGGTTTGAAATGTTTTTGCGCCTGTACAAAGCCCAGCTGATGAAATATGGTGATTTTATGCAACCATCTCTCAAGTATTTCGCCCTGAAAAACATGATTTTAAAATTCTTGATAACAGAGAAACGCTCTGGAACTCAGAGTTTGAAATACACAAGTATAACATTTAGGCAAATTGTACTTAACTTTAAATTAAATAGAACCAAAAAAAGCAACTACAGGAACTACCACAAAATTAACCAAAATACATACTTGCGAGAAACGATGGAGGACATAATGTAGGGGTTGACTCACCCTAAATCTGTATATGGTTTTTCTTTGTCCTACCATCCTACAATTACTTAAAACAGTTTTTAACCTTTTCTCTGCCATGTTCACAAAAAAAAAATCTAGATAAAAAAAAACTGTTTTTGTGTTGACAAAGTTTAAGGGGCCAATTCCAGAAATGTGAAAAAACAGCGTTAACGTCGCGCCACAAGATCCCTAAACAAATCACCTAACCTAACCAGTCATCTATTTGTCGGTTATACAAATGTAAAATTGTTAAGGTTAAATTCTTGCACCTTCTAACCATTTAGGTTTATCTAAAGGAAATACATTTTTTTTTCTTTTTTATTGTTGATGGATTCCAACTATATATAGCAGCACTTTTTCCCATGCAGTAAGTGATTGACGTTTCCTACACACTGAACAAATTCCTCTGCATTTCTGCCACTTCCTTACTGTCTCTCTTACCCAGTGCTAGAGAAAGCATTCTGAAGATTGAGGAATGTTTCTCCCAAAACTCCCACACCAAACTGTGTAATTGTAGGGGAGGAAAGAAACAAATGAGATACAGTAAGAAGAGCTCAGGCGTCTTTATTTAACTGTAATAAGATATAATAACCTGTGGTATTATGAGTTTATGTTACTTAAACACAAAGTGTGTGTTGAGTGTGGGTTGGCCATGAGTTTCAGTCATAAAGAAGTTAATAAACGTCACTGTAACACGATAGAATAGCGACAACAGTGCTCCATAAACACTTATTCTCAATTAAAAAATACCCCACATTAATATTTGCATGTATTTTTCATTGTTTTCATCCTTCCTATCTGTAGGTAGCTGGAAGTTGTGGCATAAACGAAACACACAAAAGTGTTGCACTGTCCACTATATGGTGTGATAGCTGTCAAATTTCTCAATACCTCCTGACAGGTCAAGGTATTTGCCTTTCAGCCTGCACTCTTCCGGGGAAAGAAAAGATGAGTTATTATTTATTGAAGAGGCAGTGACAGACAATGTGGCAAAGGAAGTTTGAAAAGTTGAGGGAAAAAAACACATTCCTATCCCTTTATTAAGGAGATCTTGTCAAACATTTGTGGGAAGGAAAGAAAATAATGGCTCCAGCATATGTTTATTGACATCATAACTGGGGTAGCTGTCACAGGATATGGGTTGGGAAGAGTAGCAAAGAAAAATAAGGCATTGTGTTCGGAGGAAGTGCTTATCGCTGAATTGCCCTCCAGGTCTTTCGAGAAGGGCAACAGGCAGTGTTTCGCACTGTTTTGTTTGTGAATTTTCAATGAGTGTGAGAAAGAGCTTTGGGTAATATCTGTTACCTGGAAGCTTTGATCAAGACAATGCTTCTTGGGAAAATTATGTTTTGTATCGTAAAAGCAACAGATTTAAGATGTAAGTGAGTAAGTAGATGTTATTTGTAAAGCGCCATTCTAGGCCAGGGTCACAAAGTGCTTTAACAATCAAAAACAATAAACAGTTAAAATATATACATTAAAAGGTCAAGGCGCAAAAGACAAACACAGGAGTTCCAGAAAATCAGGGAAAAGCCTGCACAAATAAGGATGTCTTAAGATGTTTCTTGAAAGAGTCAGTAGATCCATCAAATGCAGAGGGAGAGGAAGATCGTTCCAAAGCTTGTGAGCAACAGTCTGGAAAGATTTCTCTCCTCTGGTCTGGAAGTGTGTTCAGGAACCATAAGTAGATTCTGATCCACAGACCTCACAGCCCGAGCTGGGGTGTAAGTCTGGATCAGATCACTGATGTAAGGTGGAGACAATGAATCTGAAAGTAAGAACCAGAATTTTAAAGTTGATCCTGAAAGAAACAAGAAGCCGGTGAAGAGTTTTAAGGATCGGAGAAATGTGAGTTCTTCTACTAGAGCCGGTCAGAATTCTCTAGTTTTGTATTAAATGCAGGCGAGACAGCTCCTTCTTGTTTACACATGAAAATAGACTGTTACGTTAATGTTCACATTCAGCAAGAGTTTGTCATCAGGAACAGATTTGACAAGTGTTTAGCCAAAGCTCAGATAGCCCTAATGGTTCAATAAAAAAGGATAAATGTTGTTAAAAAAGGGGACCTTCTTATTTACTCGGTTCTTTTGCAAAAGCCTCTTAAAATAATCAGCTAAACCTCAACCATAGTTCTTCCTGAAAATGATCTGTTTTCTTTGCAAGTCACATGATGAAGATGTGTTGCGAGGTTGATAGGACCTATAAATTCCACACATCATTCTCAAGTTTCCTGATGGCAGCAATAATAGTAAAGCCCTGACATTTCTATTTAGATCAGCAGAGGAGAGAAACCACAGGTCAGAGTGAATGCATCCCTCATCATTAAGTCTTTCCATTTCAAGACAATGTACAAGTGTAGCTTGTCACGAAGATGAAGCGGTTACAACCTCGTAAAAACACTGAGCCCGGCAGCGAAGCATAAACAGTTTAACCTCTTGGACAAAAAAACCTCCAGCGAATTCACAATGTTTCTACGTTGCATCACAGTTTCATCAACACCCAGCCAGAACTCGCACATTTTGAGTCGCCCTAAATGGCCCCAATTAGCTTAAAATAGCACAGTATCAAACGTTTGAAGAGTTTATGCCTTCAAAGACGTGCGCGGCATAGAAAGATACAAGCTGTAGATTAAGGTATTGAACAATTCCTTTTTCAATTTCTAATTCAAATAATATTATAAAAATAAAACTAGCCCGTGTAAAATTTGCCCCTTCCTTAATCCTTATTCTTAACGTGGAAGTTTCCTTTTACTACGGTTTTATTTTGTATGGTCGCTTCCTGCGTTCTCTCTCGTCTCCACATCGCTTGAAGAATGTCATTCACCTGTAGTTTATCTTCCCTCGGCTTCAAGACCAGTCTGACAGATGAAAATGATTCAATTGTCTGGTAATTGGTTGTGTTCCTTCTTACTTCGTGTCGCTCCTGGATTTCGAACTTGGAGTGCCCGAATATTTTAGCCCAAAACTGCAAATCAAAATATATAATTCAAGCAAATTTTACGTTTTAAGAACCAGAATAAAAAATAAATATCAAATCAAACCATAGAAAGATTGATAAATGTTGGACAGTTTTGCCTTAACTAGACAAAGATTTGAACCCAACCAGGCAAAACTATGTTTTATATTTCCCAGTGCAGAGCAGTTCAGCAACTGATTTGATATTATTTTGTAGCAACACGGCTACATAACCGTCTACAGGGTTCTGGATGTAACCCTCAGTCGTTGAACATACAATGTGAGCAATACTACACGCATTCTGTAGCTAACGACCGTGAGCTTTAAATATGTATGCTAACTTAGGAGTCCTTTTCAGGGGGTCAGCGCCGGGATCTTTTACACTGTCGTTAATGGAGGTGTAACTGGACTCAAGCGTGTAATGATCTCAGCGCAGCAGCCACGTGGAGAGCGCTCGCAGGAATCCGAGCCAAGAATTCAAATATAGACCTCAAGAGATGTAACTTTCTCTGGCAGAGGAGGAGAAAGCCTGACTTCAACGGAGGGTGAATCCACACATGACAACAGTGTTTCTTTCGTGCATTTGGTTGAACAAGTCCCCTCATAAGGTGCCTATCATCACAGTAGAAGTGTGAAAAGGAACTCATTCTTCATTGTCCCGGAGTAGTTGGAGAGGGAGTTCACTCTCCGAGTCTAGTGTCTGGAAAATTGAAGCGCAATTCAGCTTTCCAGACAAGGGAATTGCTGTCAACTCCTGGAATGTTCCTGTGAAAATAAACAATTCTCAGGCTGCTCTCTGTGTCTCCCCGTTTCCTCTCCTAACTCCTGCCTTTTTACCCCTTTTCCGCAGAGTCCTCATGCATAAATCAGCTGCAGCAGAACTGAGAGTAGAAGTAAATCAGGCTAATGTCTCCTCTCGGTTGGAGGCAGTCAATTCTGGCCCAGAGAGTGCCATCTTTCAACTCCTCAGCAAAAACATGTGTTCAAGGTATGGTTACAGGAGCCTGATCCAAGTCAGCCTCTGATCACATGAATCATGTCTTTCATAGTGGCTCTAAAAAAAGAGAGCGTCTGTGTTCAGCGCTTTATTAAATGACACAGCTTTGCAGGTTTTAATCCCTCAACCGTGGCGTCAAACATTTCATAGAATGTGTTTGTAATTCGATTGAAACAAATCTGAATTAAACTTGCATAGAAAACAAGTCAACCTATTTTTCAAATTGCATAAAGTTCAATAAAGTTCTGCAATTTCCAGCGATTCCTAACTTTACAGGAACTCTGCTTTCAAATTGAGATATCGTCTGTCGAGCTAATCGTAAAAATGCTTGTGACCTGCGTTGGCACAAAAAACGAAACACGTTCTGGTTCTGTTGACTTGACTCCCACACAGAAGCGGTGTGGCCGTCAACTTATCAAGAGTTGGCTGTCATCGGGGGAATTCGCAATGTGATTTTGTAATCTGACCCTGGGTGTTAGCAGAACAGGAGTCAAGCTGCCGTGGTTTACAGACTCAAATATCAACATGATTCATCTGCCTGCAGACCACAGACTATTACTGTATCCTAATTTCAGGGTGGTTATTTTCCTACGTTTACAACCTCTGAAGGGCTGCAGGCTGCCCATTAACGGTTTGCTCTGAATCTCCTCGTAGTTTTATATTAATTTGGAATGAAACAAACAAAAAGACGTGCGACGTACATACAACTTAATTTCCTTAAATTGTGTGAAGCTTTTGAGATGTAAATGTTTAATTTGCAAATATAACCATATTGGATTTGTTCCCTATAATAAATCCACAATTCCAATCGTTTTAGTTGAAATTGAGAAGCAGTCACTACTCTTCAAAAGCAGCCGAAAAAGTGATAAATCATATAGTTCTATGGAGTCAATTCACTTCATCGTTAAACAAGGCTTTGGCCACATCCGTCAACAACACAACTTATGTAGCCCACTATGATTTTATAACACAATCAGAAACTTTGCCAGTGTTGTAAACACAAGATAGGAATTTGTTGTGGTGTCAGTACAGAATAAAACAAAACAAGATAACACATAAAAAGCAATAAAATGGTTGAAATTAAATCAAAACTTAATTTGAAGTTTAAAATAAAAGCAAAAATAAAAAAATAAAAATAAATGCAAGTGGAAGAGCTTGGGAAGTAGATTAAGGACCACCTTGTGTTTATGTAGTGAAGACTAATGTACTGTGTCTTTTACACAGTAAATAAAGGTACTTTATGCTTAAACTACCATTTAAGATATCATCAAAACACATGTGTGGATTTTCTGTTAAAGACAATAAATATCCAATCGGATAAAGATCCCAATACATTTCTTCACATGTTTCAAATGTTGAATCTTCCTCTCCGAGACTTATTACTTTATTTAGTTCTCCTCCGTATGAAATCTTGGCGAACGAGAGGTTAGGAGGGCCGAGTCCATTATGACATAATAATGGGCTTCACTCCTCCTCCAGCCAGCTGTAATCACAACCTGCTTTGTTTATACAAAAAGTCCCTTGGAGGTGGAGACTTGCTGACCAATCACAGAATAGTGGGTGTGGTTATGGTAAACAAGATTTCATCTCCAAGTGTTTTTCAGTGGGTGGGTCTTAAGCACATCTTCTAATGTAAAATTTTTTTAATGAAAAGAGAGTTTTGTACAAACAGACACATACTGATAATTACAATAAAGGTCTAAGATCTATTTAAGACACACTTAAGTCAACACATTAGTTGCCAAGTTTTTAATGCTGAAGCATTGAATTAAATAAATATCTATGAGGGGAAAAACTTTTGCAAAGAACACAATTTTTTTCCTTCTGTGCAGTGAGGTTCTTAATTCGAAACTATTGGCCGAAGGAGAAAACGTATCACATCAAACAACTTCCCCTCAATTACAATCAACCGTCGGTCGGCCCGCATCAAGTCATTCCACCCTTGTTTCTCCGAAGAGTGGACTGTTGAGACATCTGATTAGTTTGTTGATGAACACATCAGAGAAAGAATTACGGACACGGGAGCATTCAAGGTCAAGTTGACTTTCCCTGTCACCTCCTTAACGTGGCGTGAAACTAGTATTACATTCTGTTTAATGGAGTGACACAAGGCATCGCCGTGGGTTGGACGAGAAGGGTTTGATCATGGCCATCCAGCCAGAAACACGGTGCTTAACAGCAGAAGGCACACCGGGAGCCCTCCTCTATTTCAATGCACGGCCTGACAACCCACATTTTCCTGATGGCAACCTAATAAGGCCTGGCACGGAGTGACCCTGGTACATGCCTGCTGACAGCCTCCAACAGCACCTCCTCCTCTCCAACCCCGATCCTCCTCCAGCCTGCTTGAGCCATCAGGCGGCCCCTTCATCAAGGAGGCCCATATGTCTTTCCGCATCGCGGCAAACTTTGACTCTTATCATGGAAGGCCACTGCTCGTGTCAGATGGGCTTAATGACTCAATCTATCTGATCAAATACAGAGGATGGCAGTGGCATGCTTGGAATGGAGTCGGAGTCTAAAGGGGAGCCAGTGGAGTGAGAGTTTGCTTGGTCGAGCAGCGATTTTTACAGCTGGACTAAAGTGCTGTTAAATATGTAGGACAAACCGATGGTCTTACGAGCTCAATAAAGTCAACTTTGTATGCTGTGCTGGGTCATGGATGTTTGTTTGTGCCTTGAATCTTGTGGACCAAACAAAGAATCAAGTAAATAAGCCACAAACTGTATTATGAATCAATCACTCAACCCCCGATGCATGTCTAGAAGAAGTACATCCACCTATTAACGTAACTTCCTCTAACCTCTTTCAAGAAACCAAAAGAAATATGCCAAAAAATATAACATAACCAAAACCAAAATAATGTTTCTTTGGTTATCTTTCACTTCTCATTGGGTATTGAATCATCTTTTATTGTACCTTAATTTAAACTCGAAAGGCGTCTTAAAAAATGTATTCTTTGAATTTCTTTTATAGTACCCTTCTATGTTTTCTCTGAAATTGCTTATAATTTTTTTAACGGTTTAGTCCTTGCCAGCGGGTTTGTACTTAAGTATTTAAAATGTAAATGTGTTATCTTTAAATGTCAAATGTGTGGAAAAACTGCACTACAGAACCAATATTTTAGATTTTCTTTTTGAGAATTCTCCTTGTTTCCATCCGATTCCATTTTTTCCTTGCTTTTTTCAAAGAGGTATGGACTCTAGTTAAACAAAAAAAAAACAGGCTCCAAGAAAGTGTTGATGCCTTCAGGCGTACTCTGATTTGTATTCTATACGTGCATCCTACCAATTACGAAGATGGCAACTTAAAGAAAGTAATTCGACAGATGTTGAACCCCACTTTTTTAAAATCCCAAACTCATGAATTCAGAATATAACACAATGTTACTATTTGCTTATTGGTCCCATCTGCCGGCGACTCAGTGTATGTGTGTGTGTGTGTGTGTGTGTGTGTGTGTGTGTGTGTGTGTGTGTGTGTGTGTGTGTGTGTGTGTGTGTGTGTGTGTGTGTGTGTGTGTGTGTGTGTGTGTGTGTGTGTGTGTGTGTGTGTGTGTGTCGGAGGGAACCGAGATGGTGAGACACCTCAGACAGGCGCTAATGAACACAAACATCACTGTGATGAAGACAACACAACATGGGAAAGTGTTACCTCTGAGGGGGCGTTCTTCTAATTCATTTTTCAAGAGACTCTTGTCTGCCACGGTTGTCTTCATTGAAGACGCACACACAAGCTGTTTGTCAAGTAGAAAACCCAGGGTAGTGGCATCATGTTGGGTGAATCAAGGAGGACATTTTGATGGCAAGTTTTGGGGGGAATTTATGGTGTCGTATTGATAAAAAATTGACTTATTTTCTGATAAGGACAAGTTGCTAGTAAAAGCTTGACATCAGCCCTGGAGAGAAAACATGAAGCTGGAGAACTGTGACCACTGCTGACCCTCATTAGTCAGACAAAGCATCTGTGCAAACGACACTCAGTTAACCCCGGGCCTCGTCTGCAGCATCCATCTCTCACCATCAACCCTCCGACCTCATTTAACTAGCAAACCATGCTTCTATGTATATTCAACCATCAGATTTGTTATTCAGTCAGAGATAAAAACCTCTTTTCTTATACATGCATAGCATGTTATCCAAAGGAAAACTATTGAGTATTTTGTTATGGAAAATAAGTTCAAATTATGAATTGATTAAAGAAAAAACACTAGAAAGTTAATTGAAATGTTTGCCTGAATCAAGGGTTCGCAATAGTCCAAAAACTAGACGAATATATATTTTATTTCGAAATGGAAATGTCCTCCATCATGTGATTGCTTTTTCCTTTAAAAAAAATAAACATCTGAAACAAAATCTCTCTTTTTTTCCATTCTATATTGTCCTCTTGTTCTGTAGAGCCAAACCAAAGTTAATACCTAAATAAACGTAATGCCAAATGACCATAACAATTCTTGCATTTAGCCCAGAGTAATCCCCCGGTAGAGCCCACGTAGCGCCACACATTCTCCTACTTTAATTACATAGATGTATATTTTTCCTGCTGGAGTGTTAACAGAGTCACTTGGCACGGACCGGCATGTGCGCTCGCATGCACGTCCACTGGGATGTCATTTCTCATGGCCTCTTGGAAAACGTAATATACAATGTTTGTTATAGGACCGGACCACCTAGCGAGAGCGCGGCGGCGCTCAAAACACACACACACACACACACACACACACACTGACTCACACACACAGACAGGGCTCCATTCAGAGTCAGAGCTTATGCAAAATAAACACCTACAACAAGATAAGGATGAAGGCGGCAGACGGTTAGAGCAGGAAACAGCAATGATAACACATCTGGGTGGTTTTTGTCACGTTTGTCCGGTTAAAGACAACAGAAATTATATCAATTATTACCTATGATCATTTATTTATGGTAATACAAAATAAAAAACTGAATCATCGTCAAATAGATATGCATAAAAAAAGAATCAAAAGTATTTTTCTTTATTATTTGCAATAAAATAGCAAAATAAGTGCACATTGTGTCACAAATCAGATCATTATGATAAAGGAAAAAAATGTGCTGGAAGCTGGAAAAAAACAACAACTGAAAGGTACTGAGAGAGCGCAGAAGTTGTTTTTTTTTATAACCAGACACTTAAAGCTTATGCTTGATAGGCTGTTTGCAGCATGACTTGTATATTAAGTTTTAAGTATATATTTTTTAACTATAATAGTATTTGATCTCAGCAGTACACTTATATACATAAGGTCATTTTGACTTGTATGCAGTTTATAAATAATACTGTTGTATATGTTAAAATATTTCAACATTATATTGCCAACACTCTCAGTGTAGCGCATAGTTTTACAATTTTCCAAGTTCTTCTAAATAATCCTGTTTCCAGATGGAACCAAAAAACACCACCAAAATCTAATCAACTTTTCCTTACCCCATTATTTTCTATTATAAAATGTCAATACTTTTCTGTTACTACATGTCAAGTTATATGATTTAAAGACACATGAAGGGAAAAGGGTGTTTGACTTTGTGTTATTTCTGGCTCAAGGTGGCCCGAAGCCCTGAAAATAAATGTGTTTGAGGTATCCCTTGTGTTGTCTCTGGTTCAAGTTCACCTAGACCCAGAGACAACACTAGGGATACCACAAACAACTTAATAGATATAATATTAATGTATCAATTTAACAATAATTCACATTCTTTACACCTCCCTTATCAATAGTTTGACAACGTTGGAATGTGGATATTTCTGAGTCTCAACTCTTAACCACTGTCATTCACCTCCTCCATCTCTCTCTTATTTTCTTGAGAACAACTTAAAATGGAATTTTAAAATCAACATTTAGTGTGAGAAGCAAGGAATGTTAATACATTTTACAGGATCCTTCTGTTTAAACTTCTTGTCTACAACTGTAATGAGTGTAAACTCTAAGAACATTTGCAGTATTTAAGCTTCTCTGCATGCCCTTGCTGGAGTTAAGTTTGGGATGGTGTTAAGATGCACAGCCGCACCGCTGTCAGTTGGGCTGGATCCGTGAGATTACTGAACCTGACAGGAAGTATAGATCGACGTCTGAGGATAAAGAAAATTGCCCTGAAGTCGTTGCAACCTTTCAGTTATCCTAGATTTGAACACATTTAAGCGGCGTTCTCACACAAACGGACTCTGACATTTAGCATCTCGTTTGAGACCCTTAGATAAAACTTATCCAAAATATGATCAGATGCAAAGAAGTCTCTTTTTTTTCGTGAATATATCTGAAATGGTAATGGCTTGTGTGATGGTTTACAAAACCAATATAATCACATTTACACAGACCCACCATTGGCTTGTTTAACTTTGGCAGATACTAACAAGAAAATCATAGCGGCAAATGCTAATATTTGCGCATGTTTTATTCATGGGACATCTGTGCCACTCGGAATCAGCCAGTAGCTTCCAAACCTGAATAATTATTCAATTAGAGTTCGGAAAAAGTGACAAAATATTCTGATGACATAGCTTTAGTTTGCAAGATTTAAATCCAGATACTATTTCATCGATCGTATCCGAAGCCCCGCTTCACCTTAGCTGCCAATCAAAGAGTGCGACGCTTCCCTGATTTAAAATATTAATACAGGTTAGCCTTGTGAGATGCATAAACTGAAGTCTGGGCACATGTTGGCACCAGAAGCAAGGCCACAGCTTGACAGGGCAAACAAGCCCGCTTTAATAAATGATGAGTTTTAAGGTTTAGAGAAACTTCCTCTTGTAAACAAAATAGCCACGCAAATTTTAACAAAACTAAATTTCTACAACATGATATTAAAACAAGAATGATCTTTATAAGATGGACCAGCAACAAGAGGTGCTCTGGTTAACACAATTCCGTTATTATTATTATAATTATTATTTTCATTATGTTGTGGTGATTTGCTCTTAATTAATTATATAATAAAACTCACAAAGAGTAGGTCCATATCTTCGAAGAGATACTTAACAGGACGTAAAAACAAATATAAACTAAAATAGATAAGTTAAAAAAATAATAACAATAACATTGTAGTTTAATAAAAGTGTTTTTTCTCACTGTGACTCAAGTAGCTTTAGCAGTGCAGTACATTTTGTCACCACAGTGACATGAAAGTGCATTACTTTTTGAGTCATGAAAACCAGAAGTAACTGGACCTAAGTGTGTGCAGTGACCATAAAGAGAATCAAGGACAACACCCAACTGGGAAAGGACGCAAAAACAAAATATCTGATACAGACAAAACTGGAAGTTAGACACTAAACAGATTTCACAAAACCGAAATCAAGGAAAAAAAAAAAATATAAATATATATATATATAATATAGCTGCCAACACACACGTACGACACAAGGAAGTGGAAAATACAAATGAATCGCCTGGAGGTTAACAAACACACATCAAGACATGACAAGACATGGTTTGAAAAAAAAACACTTCCAGAGAAAACAACCAGAAAAAGCTCTAACAGCAGCAAATACATAAGATTAAGGAAAAACTTTTGGATTATCTGACACCACGGACTGTAACCACAAAGCATATGTTGTAGCTGCATAAGAAGAGGGGATGCAGAATTTTAAAACAATGAAATGAAGAAGAAAAAAATATATATATATTAATTTATGACAATTTATTTATTTTTTAATAATGCTTGTTAAATGCAAGTTTGGAAACAGACATTCTAAAATTTGCAGCAGGCACGGTTAATATTGTTTTCTGCACGACACTGAAACTGATCATGGTCCAGTCATGAGAGACTGTGTTACTCTGTATGAAAAATACTATTCATGTTTCTCAATCTTTAAAAAACCAACCTACCTCATCAACTCTCTGAGATTTTAAATCTCCAGTTATCAATTTTGCTTTTAGATCTCTGAAGCCTGTGGATTGCTTGCTCGTTGTACACTTAAAGCGCTTTTTGACCCTGGTCTAGAAATTTGCTTTACAAATAACCTTTACTTACTTACTTACTACGTTTATTTTCTCGTTTTAATTTTAACAGACTGCTGTATTTGCTACTGCAAAAAAATAAACCTTGAACCTCGAACAAGCGAAAGTCAATCAACCTGTCTTACCTTGGCAGAGGGAAATATTTGATTTTTGGGAAAGGTTTGTCGCAGCATTAATAGATGATTTCAATGTTTCATTAAAGTTTTCCTATTAACATTCCAGCGCAAATTTTTTCCAGCTTGAGATTTGTCAATGTAAGGACGGAGACTGTTTGGAAACGCATTCCGAAAAGGATGGTTTGGTTGGATCAGCCTCAGCTTGACAAACTTATAACAAGCTCTGCCTGCCATCTTCACTCGAATCCCTGTCGGTCTCTTCCTGAATGGATGGTTCGCCGGCGTGGCGCTGCCTGCAAATCTGGCCCGTTTACACAGACGGCCCATAGATCTGAGCTCCCTCAGCGCCTTGGCTGCTCAGCAAACTTAACAATCCAATCATGGGCGGGAGAAAGTTACTTTAGATGATGTTTTGCAATGCATGATGGGTAAGTCAGACAGTCAGTCCGTGCTACTTCGTGTCATGGACGGGGAAAGTAAGGACAGCTCTCGGCTCGTCTGTTGATGGATTTATGGATGCGAGACTGCAACATCGGGAACAGGAGGTCGATTCAGCAGCTGGCACGGTCAGGAACAGTGTGAGGGAAACACCTGAGTGGACGTGCGTTGGAACGACTCTCACGGATTTAATAAAATGATATACGGTGTGACTGACCGTTTCTGATCCAGATACCATTTTTCTTATTGCATTTTCTGCAGCAATGTGGGTAACAGTTGAAATAATGTTGTTTCTTGTTACCATATGGCTCATTAGAATGTTTATCTGTCATTAAAACTGAAGTAATGAATGCAGCAGAATCATCTGCTACTTCTAATGACATTGCAATCTCAAAAACACAAGTCAAACCTATAAATAAAACCATTTAAACTAAATTTAGTATTCCACATTCCAAATTGCGGTTCTATTACAAAAAAAAATTAACAAGTAAAATTCTACATGATTGTATGTTACTGCCACAGTCACAGTGTCTAGTGCTCAATAGTGCACAGTTGCTCGGTGCGTCATGTGGATGGCTTCGTGGGAAAAGTGACAGGTGCTACTACCAAGTGTCAGTTTGACTGGAAATGAAACTTTAGTATTCAGCAGACACAAACCAGATTAAACAACTTATTTTCCACTTGGTTTAAAAAATGGTCAAAAAGTACTGAGCAGGTTTTTGTGATTCATAATTAAGGAAAAATTAGTAGAACGATTTTAAAATAATTATTATAAATGCAGTAAGAGGAAGTATTTGATTAAAAGAGGTTCATGACCAGAGAATGATTAAAGATCTCAAAATGATGGAAATTAAATTCAAATTATCCCTATTTAACATCAACTTCGATTTGCTTTAAATCTATTATTTAACACACTATAGATAATCATGATCAAACTCACCAGTTCGCTTGTCAATTTACCCCTTTTTTCTTTCAGGAGTTAAATCCTCTCCGAAGTTGAATTCATCCTAAATTCACTGTTGTGTAACTTTAACTTTTTAACAATGCCAAACTAAATTGGATAAAAAAAACATGAAAAAGAATATCCTTATAATAGCTGGCCCATTTGTAAAGGATTAATCTCAATGCACCCTGGCAGTATCTAAACTTTCCCACAAATTGGGGCCTTTTGTTGTTGTTTTGGTCATTAAATTGCCTTCACCCTGGACATTGTTTCCGCCCGAAAGCAAAAAAAAAATTGGGAGGGTATTAAAATAAAAATAAAATCAATTACGTGTTAGGCTTCGACGTGGATGTCAGTGGCTTTTCAGCATCGGAACCTAATTAAATTAACTTTAAAGGGAGGCTGACTGGAAGCGCGGCCAGGGCAGTGGGTGCAGGTTCGATGATTAGCGCATCGATTTATTAAAATGGGCCAGTCGGCCAAGACGAGACCCTTCTCCCTCAGGGGGCTTGTTTGCTCCAGACAGTTAGCACGGTACTGCCGGAGGAGGTAATTGCATATAGAACTACACACAGCATGCAGCAGACACCCCTCTACAAACAGAACCAAATGGACCCACAGTTCATTCCTCTATGCCCTGAACTCATATATTCTAGTAAAACAATATAGAAGATTCACTTTGTCAACAAACAGAAACATTTATTGCTACAAATGAAGATTAACCAAAGCTTCTTTGACATAAATCTTTAAATACACACTTGCATGAATGGATCCAAATGCTGTTGACACAACAGTACAGTGTAATTCCAAGAAAAAGGGTAAACAGACGACTGAGGTCATGGGTTTAGAGCCCAGTGCCTCTTAATCCTTACATTGGGCCCCTAAAGAATTTGCTGCCACAGTGATCAGGATGTCCCAGCGCTTACTCAATTTGTCAGCTAACCTGTCGTCGTGTGTCAAAAGAAACAGGCTCTAAGTATCCATGCTGGTGCTGAAGTCGTGTTTTTTATAGAGAAATGTTTTATATCACATACTCTACTGTACAGAGATCGAACTATTCGGGGCAAATTGAAAACAAATCTGGTCGATCTTAAAACAGCTAATGTCCTCAGCATTTGACTAACACTGGAAGCACTGGATCTAAGCAAGTGTTTATGTTTTATTTAAAGATAAAACAAAAGTCCAGAGCTAAGAGCTTGAGATGTTTAATAAATCGAATAATGTCTTGATACAAGAAACCATATATTTTTAAATGTACTTCTTAAAAGTGATTCCAGTGTCAATATATTGGCGATGGTTTTTATGGACTTGTCAGGCATGTGACTCATGTTAAATCCAAACTGTTATCAATTTAAAAAAAGTGTTATGATAAAAAAGTATAATAGTAGAAAAAGGGCACATACTGTATCTATGTAAGAAATATGTATGTAAATATTTGGAAAGACTGAAGATGTTGATTCATCAGTATATGACAAGGAATTGTAAAAAATATGTTTTTATATTTAATGGCGACTCACAGGAGCCACTTTTAGAGCACTGAAATATCCAATGAACACTGATAAACTGTGAGTGCTGGACCGATTCTATTTGTGAAAAGTGGACATGATCTTGTGTGTTGATAAAAAAACCAAGAGCTCTCTATATGACTCAAAAAATTGAGACATGCTTCATGAAGCTATATTTACCCATCAAGACTAGCTCAGAGCAGGAATAAAGCAGCAATAATTCAGAATCAAAAGGGTTTCCTCCTCATGTTTATAAATTGCTAAATGGACCCTGACCCAATTCTATTAGAGAAATGCACTTTCATGGTCCCTCAGATCAAAGAAGCGTCACCTTCTGATGACCCTCGCCATCGCGGCCCAGCATTGTGGAGGGGCTTCCAGCTGTTGCCACTGAATGGAACCCACTCGAGACCACATCAAACGTCAGAAACAATAACTGTTGATTCATCTTTGCTATCACATCTTCCCTCACTTAATATCTTCCAGCCATCTCGGTTTTTCCTCTTTGCGAGAGATGAAGGAGAGACTGTCTAGCTTCAGTCTGGTTCGCTAAAGGTTTCTGCGAGCTTCCTGTCCTTCACTGCGCTTTGATGATAATCTAAAGCTAAACATCAAAAATATTGTTTAACATGAGCTTAACATGGGAAAATACACATACATGACAATGACAAACACAACATTTAGATTTAAATAGGTTAAATATTCTAGAGTAGTTTTTTGAACGTTGAACGAAATCCGAGTTCAAACAGTGTATAGAGGATTTAATGAGTTTCTGCACACCTGTAGCGAGTCAGTCATCAGCACGGCTGCGATAAATCAGCCTCATTGACAGCCAAACCTCATGCACCGCAGTCGAGCATCGTGTTGTCTTCAGGAAGTGGGTCTATGTGGTTTCCTCAAACGGTTCCAGATATGTTGCCATTCAAACCTAGCGAACGCCGGCACATGGTGACGGTTGATTAAAAGCTGCGGTCGCGACCCGTTAGACTTGTTTATCGCAGATGTTATCGCGTCAACTGTGTAAACTGTCAGTGAAAATGATGGCTTGTTTAATGCTATAGAGAAATTCTCTTTTTGGAGCTTCCTTTTCTCCGTCCAAAAAGACAAACGATCCAAATACCTCAATACTTCTCGTGTAGAATGTCCCTCTTGTAATGACACCATTTTTCTTCTGGCTTCACTGGGAGCTCGAGCAAAATTTACATGGAGTTTCCTGTCTTTGGAACATGTTAGCCTTTTAGCTTCTGATACAAAGTTGAAATCTATACTTGTTTATTTTTTTCAAACTATTTTGTCTTTACAATAGGAACATTATAGTTTTGCAGTAAGCAGGTATGGGGATGTTTTCTGTTGCGTCTTTATGGAATTGGAAAAAAAGGGAACTTCGGTCACGACCGTAATATGGAGATTTTCTATCTGTAACTCCAAAAAGACAGATTTCTCTGAAAGTTCTACCAATCCTTATTTGACCTAAGGGTGAAAAGAAAATAGGAGATATATCACTTTAATAGATCAATAGATACATTATAGGCACCCCGTAGTCCTGGGTAACAACAGGAAGACAAACTGTTGATCCTATCTTAGGCTTCTGTCACTTAAACCTGGACAAGTCCTGCAGTTGGAGAGTTTCTTTAAGACAAGACCTAACTGGTCTCTGGCATTTTACACATGTGCCGTGGCTTCACTTGGCTAGAAATACTCAGGTCTTTGAATTATGTTGCTGACCACTTCACACTCAAGTCCAATCAGATTGTGTCAAAGTATTGTGTTTGGTACATTTTCAAAGCAGAACAATTTCTTTTAACCTTTGGTTTACATCCTAAGATGAATCAAACATCGCATCATATCTGTCAACTCAAGTTATCGCTTCGTGGATAAGAAGATTGATGCAAGGATCAAATGAACTTGTACTGGTTTTATTGTCTAACTTAAAGCGACGTTGCAATTCTTGTGTGATCAGGTGGAAACTGGACAAACCTCCCATCTTCAGCTTTCAGTGGTGGGCTGGACTCAAACCGGTTTGATTCATGAATCATTTCCGTGCCTAGTATGCAAGAACTCCTTCAAATAAACTTGCAAGAGAACGAGTAAATGGCTCTTCTTCAGCTGCTGAAAATATTTTTTAGTAACCCTTTTTCATTTATTGTTGATCCTGTTGACACCCACCGAGTGTGACATTTAAACTGGCTGTTATTCTTAATCTTGATGACGAAGATCTGATCTGCAGGTGCGTCAAAAGCTATACCTACTGTCCGCTCAATGACTTCTGATGGCAATCGATGAGTTAAAACAAAAATGCAAATTGCGAGACTAGAACCTTCCAATGATGTACATCTACATCACATGAACTTGAATGTTAAATCCTGTGATGTTGTGTAGTTTTCTGTGACATAAATTAACAATAAATTTCGCTTAATATTGAAAACACGAGAAATGAACAGTGCATTTTCTGTTCTAACAACCAAATGATCCACTAGAAGAGACACCAGCTCTACTCCATGTCTCTGACAAAAGACATTCATCCATTTAACAAGAACACACACACACACACACACACATATAAATAATCAGTGTGTGTGTGTGTTTTTATATACGGGTCAGACGGGCCAAAACACATCCTTCCGATCAATTCATACAAATGCTCTAAGCAAGTGCATGATGCAATTGTATTTAATTTCACACACCACAATGTCTCCATTGTTCATCCACCTATTGGCGTTGATGTCAGGCGGTAGATCTTGACGTTCAACTTTGAATAACCTTTGACTGACGCGTGTGTGATGCAGAGCGGAGGGGTTTCTGGGACGCCCTTCTGACAACAGGGACTCTCCACATCCTGCCGAAAACAATAAACCATCTTAATCATCCGAAAGAAAACAGAGGGGAGACAATCGAGCGAGACCTAAGGGACGGAGGAATTGACTTCATTCGCTAAGTTGTTTTGCTTGTCTCACGTCGAGCTGCTGACCTGTCGTCTGAAGAATGTCAGAAGTCTCCGAGCTGCCCCCCCCCATTTGTGTTATGAGTACAAATATTCCTCTGGACAATCCAAACATCGTTCAAGTGCAAACCAAAGTGCTTGGAGGACGCTGAGATTTCAACGGCGAGCATTTGTTTTCCATCCTAAAGCAACATCGGCCGCGATACTTGTGTTTAGCTATCTTCGTTAGCCCGCTGTTATCGCCCCACAATTATGATATTGTTCGAGCCCCCACTCTGCTACTCATATTTCCAGCGGACTGGAGGCCCACTGATGGACGTTCTTCCCCGGGGAGTCTAGAAATGCAGCCGTTTTCAATGTGTCTGATCCTGCTCCTCCATCCTGAGCTGACTGTAATTGGCAGCTTCTCTGCATCATCGAGTTATTACGTTTCCCCCTCTCGGCTATTCCACGAGCCCCTGGGAGCACTTCACACTGCGGCCCCCCAGCCCCCCTCCTCTGTGGAGGCCTCGCGATATAGTTGTCCTCGGACCAACGCGAGTCCATCACTGTCAATCTCGGCGTAATGGGCCATCATTTCTCTGTCTTGTGTATAATGAGCTGTGGGCGTGAGATGGGGCATTTCCATTTTTGGGGCGTCCACCATGAATCAATCAGGCCGACTGTTTAAAGGAAATAGGATTATGTTTAATAGGATCATTGCAAAGTGTGACTCAGGGGCTGATGAGGCACATGGACTGTATTTATGTGACCCTCATGAGGTCAAAGTAAAAACTATAAAACGGATATCAAATCACCAATTTTAATTTGTATCTGAAGGAAAAAAAATGTCTTGGTAACTTCAACTTTTTGAAGTTCTTTTGCTTTTTGAACTAGTCCTCAAATGTTTTCTAAAAATGTATCGAATGTTCTTTTAGGATTTTCAGTAGGAATTAAATCAAGTAAAATGTATGTGTTTATAAAAATTACAAGAATACATATTAATATAATTATGGCTGAAATACTCGTCGTTGCCCTTGGATTTTTGCAAGATTCCAGACCGTGAAAGATATTTTAAATAAAAAGTGCAAATATAATTTAGCTTTAAATACATTATTGTCCTTCTAACATGCTTGGACATGGAGGGTGATTGCATTAAAAGTGATTTTCAAAATAATGTATCTTGAACTACCGAGCTCTCATTCAGTTAAAAAACTTCCTTAAAATGAGTCGAATAAACTGTTTGTACTACACTGATGAGGAATTAGGTTTTTTGCCTTTATACCATACTGTTAAATTCTATTAATTATTATTATTAATTTTAAATTCTATTAGTTGGCTGGGCGGCAAAGCATTATGGGAGCTGTGTAGGTCACTGTTATTATAAGGCGTTATTGACGGGGATTGGACCTCATTTGCAATGTTGATGCAAGTTCAAATAAATGTTGTGAATTTAAACCTTTTCCATTGTCCATCTACATGTCTTTTTTTTTATAGGATTTAGAGAATATAAACTGCCCAAAAAATGTTTTTGAATAATGAAAAATCGAATTGTCAATACTCTTTGGATTGTGTTGAATGGCTTTTATCTATCACTTGAAGTCTCCTTACAATATTCTGTAATGTAGACCTTTCAAAAATGTAATTTTATATATGATGTTTATTATATTATGTATTACTTTAGCAAAAGCAAAACATCTCTGATGGTTTTTTAAACACAACTAAAAGCTGGTTAACTTGTCCTCAAGACTCCTGCACTTTTAAAGCTGACATCGCCTTTGACTTGTTTCTTTTGTGTGATGCAGCAGGACAAGGATGAGTTATTCCTTCTGGAACGTCATCTAGTAAATAAACAGGTTGTGTGTCTGCTGCTGTCGTGGCTAAGTAAACACAGACCTGTCTGCAATTAAAGTGACTGTTTCCTCTTGAGGACTTGATGGAGCTGCAGGAGGCCACAGTTCATTTCCTGCATATTTCCTTCAAAATAATTGCAAACTCTGTTGGCTTGATTTAGCGTTTTGGTAAAATTCCGATTTCCATGATGACGAATTATACTGTTTATGATGGTAATTGAATGGAAAATAGCAAGGCAATTATCCAGTGAATGTAATGTTGCTGTCAAGTGTTTTTTTTAAAGCTACCTGACACCCAAAAATGTCTGTCACCATGGGGATTGTAAATCAGTCTTCCTCGACTCCAGCGTTTGCAATCAGCTAAGAAAACAAGAAAGCCACAGTAAAGAAACCACTGCAGGTCCTGTGCATCCTGCAGGCTGATGGAAGAAAACATCTGATAGAGGCTTGATGTCGATTAAAACTTTCCAGCTTCGCTAACCCTCTACTTCCAGAACTGAACTAGAGTCTAGACAACATTGCAAATGAGAAGCAGAGAATCAAGGATGTTTATCAGACGGACAGCTGAGCTATACAGAAAAAGGGGGACCAGATGTTGCAATCTGATATCTTTAAGCCACACTCTAGTAATGGGTTGTGTCTTCTAATCAATTTAGTGTTCATTTTGACAACAAAGTCTGGTTGAATGTATTTCTAGAAAAGCAATTTGAGAGCGCAAACTTCTGAGAAGTCCCGCATTTTCACCTGTATTGCGACTTTTTTGGTTTTAAGCAAATAATATGACCTCCAATTTACATTTTCCAGCATTAAAAAACAACATCATGTTTAAGTTTCTCTATTTTACTCAAAAGTATGTCTGTTTGCACATTCATTGAAATATTTACATTAGAAAATAATCCGCCAACTGAAAACGTTTTTTTTTTTTTCTGGAGATAATCTTGTTTAACATAATCACAGCCACTCTGCTGTGATTGGTCAAACATAGAGGTTTGTTACCGTGCATCATCAATCCTGGAAGTCTCCACCTCCAAGGGACTTGTTGTATAAACAAAGTGGTGCGTGATTACAGCTAGCTGGAGGAGTGAACCCATTATTATGTCATAATCGACTCCACTCTCGTAACCTCTCCTTCGCTGAGATCTCAGAACTATATAAAATAATAACTCATGTGTGTGAGTCAGGAGAGTTTTCACACTAGTTGCCTTTTAAAAACACCAAAGAGAAGAAAAAAACAAAACAAAAATTATGCCATAAATAAGATTTATATGACCCTGTACCAACATGTTGGTAAAAAAAATAATTTCTGTCACACTTAAATTGACTTTGCTCTTTGTTGCCACATAGTTCAACATTCAGTTCCTCTTTATAGTTAAAACTTGGTAATAGTGTTTCGGGGCTCACTCCACAACACACACATCAGAAGCGAGTTCAGTTTTCTATCCACCTCAACAAATCCTTTAACAGATTTGTGGAGGTAGACGTTGTTTAAATGTCATTATAATGTCATTATTTTGCCAATACAGAGTCGGACTGACATAAAGATTCTCTCCATCGTCAATGTTTGGATTGCGACAATCTTTATGAGCTACTTTGAGATCTCCAGCGAGTCAGTATGGATTTGGCTCCTACGTAATATTCCTGTTAAAAATAAAAAGATGTTTAGTTACACCTCACATTTTGACATCTATCCCATAAGTCTTTCAACTGAATCATTAAACGCACATTATTATGACATTATTATAACCTTTTTTTTCCCCTACTAAATAGAACACACTTCGATGACAAACGTGTGAGTTCAGTGTTTTAGCCATAATTCATACTTTAGTCATTCACTGTGACATTAAAAAGCAAAGAGTGCTAATCTTAGTGTGTGTTTAAACTCTCTGTAGTCTCAATATTTCCCTCCAGAATCCTGAGCCGTTCTCTTGCCCTGAGCAGAGTCGGGCCAGGAGAACGTGCCAGATTACATCACCTGGAATGACGTGGATTGAGACAACGGAGAATAGTGCAGCAAATGGGGCGTAGCAGAGAAATAAATCTGCCAGCTCTTTACCATCTTGACCCGGGTCTCAAGTCAGAGGCACACAGACTGATGTCTCACTCTTTCCAAACACTCTGGAGTGAATAAATCCGTGATGAATGCATTTATGTCGCCACCATTAAATACTCATGTGAGCCGGCAGACTTTAACATCCAGCTTGTTTATATTTCAAACTTAAACTGTAGATGTTGAAGTTTTAACTGTAACTCAAGATGTCAAACTTTGCGATTATCACAGCCATATTTGATGTCATAAAAATGATGTTTAATATATGTGTAATTATGTGTTAAATGTGTTATTGTAAATCATATTTCGTGTTGGTCTTCTCGTGCTTGAGTTGTCGTGTTGGACTTTTTTATATACCACTATTTTCAATTCGCCTCATCTGGTCTTCTCACCCTCATCCTGGTTCGTGTCCCAGGGGGGCAGCAGCTTCAACAGGGAGGCCCAGACTTTTTTCGCCCCTGCTACATCTTCCATCAGTATCCCAGGGGGGACCCCAAGGCGTTCCCAGACCAGCTGAGAGACAAATTCTCTCCAGCATGTCCTGGGTGTATTTTCATGAGCCACAATAATGCATTAAAAAAAAAAAAAAAAAAAAATAAAACTACAGTTGAGGGATTTTCTCAGGAATGTTTACTTAATAACACATTTATTAGATAAATTACAAATAATAGATTTAAAATATTTTTATTGTCAGTAATTCTTGAATTTCATGAATGAATTGTACTTGAGATCAGAAGTGTAAACTCTGGTTTCATGCATGATTTATGATAACTTACCTTCATCTATTCGCTCAGCAAGTCTTATTTCCCTTATTACTTTAAGAAACTATTAAGAAAAGCAATTTTTTTTACAAAGAGTTAGAGATAGTCTTTCAAACAAACAATAATAACGCCAATATTATACAAGGAATTTATCACTCCTTAGATACTCTATTTATTTCTTTTCACAAGCATGTTTCTCCTAGCTCAGCAATAACAGTTATATATTTCTCTGTCTATTCCCTTAAATAACCATCTTGCTTTTTACTTTTAAGCTTTTAAGGCAAATTGGACAGCTGACCACTGTGCAGCAGTGTGTGCAGGTGCAGTTGCTGGTGCACAACCTTGACATTAGCACATGTCAGAGGAAAGAGTCGACATTAATGGACACTGCAGGACACTTGACTCGGTACGGTGGAGCTCCTTGTGAGTGCCTACAAAACTAGATATCACTGGACATCTCAATTGAAAAGGAAAACCTCTTATCTAGGGCTGTGGGAGCTGCGGGCCCCGGCTCAAGTCTCATGGGGGGGTCAATACCGAGACTTCCGAGGGAAATAATCTCTCAAGCGACTCCGGGGTCTGAAGTCTTCTCCTGGTTATACAAAGGCCCACTGTAGCTAAAATAAAACTATTTTAGATGTTTGAATATCTGGTTCTATTAAGGATTTCCAGACAGATACTTTCCTTCACGCCTAAGATACAATGCCTCCTTCACTCAGGGCTCAACTCCAACCTGGAGTCAAGAGTCTTCCCCCTTTTTACGATCCACTGAATCTAAAACGACGACATTGGCCTCGGCACTGTTGAGTCCTCCCACCGTTAGCACAGCTGCAACGATCCCGGCCAGATGTTTCCCGTAGTCACCGTGTGGACGCAGTGGGCAGCTGTGATTTATGTCGACACGCGAGTGGATAAATCTCGCAACAGTCATTTGCAGGAGCAACCATTCCGATAAGACTTTATTCATAACGTTTTTTTGTTTTTTTTCTGCTTTAGGGAGTTCAACAAACATGACCTGCAACAAATATCCACAAAAACACCAGGTGCGCTCGTGAAACTTGCACTTGCTGTCGTGGAAAAACATGGATTTTAATAAGTCCCTTCAGGAGCGACAGCGGGAGGAAGTCAGGGAGTGTGTAGCAGAGACGTGAGTGTGCACAGATTTATGACTCATTTTAGGCTCAAGCGGTTTGAGTTCCAATAGAGAAGTGTTTTTATCAAATTTAAAATTTAAAATAAAAGGCGATCGTCCCTTTCCTAGGGTCATAAAATGCTATGTTATATTAGTAATGCCCTGAAAACTGCAATAAGGAAGACTTATAAAGAGTAAAATTAACATCCTGATCGAGTAAAGTTTTGATTTTTAGACTAATTTTTTTCCCTGTAATTGCAGTTTCCTCCAGAAAAAACATTTTCTATCTGCGGATACTTCCCATTTCTGAGGAATACCTCAGTTACACAAATGTATTTCCAGAGAGGCCCCGGGTTCAAGACCAGGTCAGGATGAGTAACGTTCTCCAGCCTTTTTGATCTGGATGAAGGATCCACAGGAATAATTGAGCCCCTGTGTGAAGGAGCCAAGTGATTGAGAAGTATGAGGGGCCTGCATTGAACAGGTACAGATGGACTTGTGGAAAAGCACTTCAGACGGTGTGAAGTGCAAAGAAGCGCTTCCTGGAAGTAAGGGGGAAAAAAGAATGTGACAGCCATGCTAATGTGTGGCTTTTTAAGGGGGTTTCAAGTCCAAGGGTTTTAGAACAGGTGGGAATAATAACGTCCTTCTTTCCACTACAAATGGTGTCAAAGGTGGGATGGCAAAGTCTTCACCTGGCATTTTTTAAAACTACATTTGGATGGATTTTGTGATTTCTTGCCTTAGGATACTTACGTAGAATTCTCAGCTAAAGCACAACGTCTTATTCCTCTTACTGTATAAAATATAATTCTCTGCTTTAACAAAAAAAGAGCAAAAAAGCATTGTTTTGCTATAGCTTTTATTTTGTATCTACAATCTCATGTAATTTGACCAAATGTCGATTCCAAAAAAAATGTGGAATGTTTTCAAAACCTTTTATAGGTTTTTAACTTTTTAACTCTATATCTTTGACCCTATTGTTATCTCTGTGTCAAAGTGACACGAAGGCCCGTCAACAAATGTGTTTGAGGTATCCCTTGTGTTGTCTCGGCTTCACGGTGAACATGTACAGTGGTGGAGGTCATTCACCTTGACCCAGAGACAACACAAGGTATACCCCAAACATTTTTTTTCGGGCCTCCGGGTCACCTTGACCCTGAGATAACACGAGAGTTAGGTGCGATTAACCCTTTCACCGGAGTGTGAGTTTTCCTGTTTTCGCCAAAGGGTTGTGTGTTAACGACTCACTCATTAATAATAAGAGATCTGTAGCTTGAATAGTAAAGTGGTCGTTCACTATAAATTCAAGTTATAGGCAAACATTTATATCCATTTTGATGTGGAGATTGGAGCTCACTCGTCTTTGTACAAAAAAACCTAACTTTTTAAACTTTGGAAATTGTAACAAGCAATATGGAGGTATTTAAAAAAAAATGGACACAAATGAATGATGTTTGAATTTTGGGTGAACTATCAGTTCAAGCTCTTTCGTATGTCATCAAAAGAAATTGGTCAAATGCTTCTGGACATGTCGTCAAAGTTGGCTTCATGTGTGAGTTTTCAACCTGGTTAAAACCCCTCAAGTAGCATTAGCAATATGAACATCAACTGTTTATAAGCATTACTGAATAGCACATTCTGTTTGAGATCATGCACACTGTATTAACAATTAATTGTCTTTGAACAATGTCTCTTCCAGAAGTAAAGCCAATCTATCACACTTCGGCTTTGAGCGCCTTAAATTTGATGCCCAATTTTAGGATGTACTATTCAGTACCGTTTCCCCCGCATGCTTGTGTAACTCATGCGTGCCGCTGCCTTACACTTGCTTAGCTTAAGCTTCTCAATTATTCAGGCTCCGATCAATACTCGACACACTCCTGCGAGGGGGGGAAAAGCAGGAGGGAGCAACAAATTTAAGCTCAAATCTGGATTATGGATTTGTATCAATCTATGTGCGGCCACTCAAGCAGAAAATCTGTGGCAAACAGAAAAAAAAATGCAGCGAAGTGGGAGGATTTTAACTCCTTGTTCTTTGTCAACTTGAAAAAAAAAAAAAAATTCAGCTCCAGCCAATTATTACTCAGCCAGCTTTGGTCCGTCAAAGGCGCCTTTCTCATTAGCCTGTCCCCAGTTCACTCCACAGTTTTGACTCTGATAGTAAAATCCACTGGACTTCCATGACAAGTGAGTATTAGGGACCTGAGCTGATGGATGGAGACACGTCACACATCAGTAGCAGCTCTAACAAGAGGAGAATGTACCAAAAGTGAGTTAAGCTCAGATACAGGCACAACTTAACTGTGGGGGCTTCTCACCGAGGTATGTTGTACCAGCTGTGGAGGAGCGCCCCCTAGTGTTTCCTGGCAACACATGGATGGAGCTGACTGAGCAGAGCCACTAATAGCACGAGGCTAATTACATCAGCCACAGCATGCAAAGCTGATGTCATGTGAATCCAATTTCCCTGCTGTCAAGCTGAGAAGGGACATTAAAAAGACTGAAATGATCATACACTTTCTTTTTGCCAACAGAGTTATTTAAAGCAAGTTTTTATTTACGGTTTTGAATTAGTGGACCAGCCTCTCGTTTACAACTCCCTAAACAAGCGGGAGATTCATGATAAAAGAGAAACTCCATTTATTTTTGAAAGGAAAGCTTTTTTTGTACTATCTTTTGTATTATCTTTCTATTACATACAGTGTACAAACGGCTTCAATCCACATAAAAAGCTCTTTATGTCAGTATCCCTTTTTTTTTTTCATCTTGATTGGATTTATTTTGAACTTTATATTCAAGAATTTAATAATCTTGTAAATCTTATAGTAAATCTTATTGTAAATAAATTGCCCCCATTTCATGGAGAACCTACGTGCCTGACCACAGCTTTAAGGTCTTTTCTACGACATTCAGGCGAAAATTTGTTGTTGTCACAATTACATTTATATTTGTTGTCAATGATATCTATATCTATATATTTATACTTTGTATCATTACCCCCAGGATAGTTTTAGCCGTGTTTAGACATATTCCTATCAGTTAGCAAAATGACTCGGAACATTTCAATTATTTAGAAAACTTTATAATTAGGTGTTACATTTTGCTGATGTTCAGGACAACCATCCGGATCCAGTAATCCTTTTAATTGTTCTATTGGAAATCCAGTAATACTTAGTGATGATCTGATCAAGCTTCATGAAGCAGTGTCATTATTTCCAGAGTCAACTAGATAGCGGTCTCTGCACTATGTACTTTATATAATTTCCTTTATTTTCAACAACTGTTCTAATGAAACATCAGATCATTTTTAAACTGATGGCGCCACCTACTGACCTCTAAACAACATGACACTGCTTCATGAAACTTCATCAGCACATCACTACTAGAACTGCTTCTCATGGTGTCAAACTGTTTTGGTTATTTGACAGTTACTAATAAAGATTGATAGCCACCCTAACTTGATTTTTCTGACACCCCTTCAAGCATCAGTGAAACAGACATTGCATTTAATTTGAACTATCAATAATATCACAGATTAGCTTTGAATTAAAGAAGACCATAGGGGATCACATTATGTGAAGAAAATTAGCTGCTTATCGGTTTTCTCCGAGGTATTTTCTATGTACTACTTTAAAGTATTAAACTTGTTTTATAGATGTTTACTAATATATATATATATATATATATATATATATGATAGTTATTTCACTATTAATAGATTAGATAAAAAAGTCGACTTCAAACTTAAAAAAAAAAAATGTTTATATAGCAATTGTTTAGGTTATTCTGAATGGGTGATTCATTAGACCTGGTTTGATAAGAAACATCTGGGGAGTTGTAAATATCAATCATTCATTTTTTTTACCGCTTTTTCCCATATGGGTTGCAGGGGAGACTGGAGCCTATCCCAGTTTCATTGGGCGAGAGGCAGGGGACACCCTGGACAGGACGCCAGTCTATTGCAGGGCACATAAAGACAGACAACCACACACACACACACACACACACACACACACACACACACACACACACACACACACACACACACACACACACACACACACACACACACACACACACACACACACACACACACACACACACACACACACACACACACACACACACACACACACACACACACACACGATATTTGTTAATATCGGTTCCTTATAATATTTTGTGGTGAAATGCTAACATAAATAAGCCAACTGTGTCAACTTTATTTTTGGTGAAACAATCCTGCAGTCATATTTTCTAACTCTAAACACATCTGCTAACAACTACATAGCTCAGGCCTTTAGCTTAGCTATAAAAGATTCATCATTTTCTTTCCCAGCTTCTATTTTCTCAAACGCATTTAGGCTGATATCTTTGCTAAACTGCCGACAATGCTTTCAGCATCAATATGGTAAACATCCATTCGTTGCCTACTGAGTCATGCCTCGTGTAGGACAGTTTTAAATGGGTGCTGACGTGCGTACTGTACAAGCAAACATCATACATGTGGTACATATCTTTCAATGTGTGGCGTTCCTCCCTCATTGGCTGCAGGCAAGCGTTTATCCTCAAACCACGGATAAGGTCAGAGCTGGAGCCAAAAACCGAATTAGAGATGTTGGTGAGTACAGATTGGCAGCAGCTTCGCTCATGCTCTGTTGACAAAGACCTTCCATGCACATTGGCCAGAATTGTGAAGCGCAAATAAACAATAGCCCTGAGAGAACCAAGACTATTTCAGACCGACATAATTCCAAAATTAACATCCCTGAAATTAAAATTAGTGGGGAAGCCTTTTTGGAAAATGACATATTTTTCTTCCACAGTTTGTTCATGGCCGCAACATATATGTCTAACCAATGTTTTTTCTTTTAACCAAACAGTTTCTGTAATTACAGCACAGTAACATTGAGCTGCACTATGTATACATGAGGTTGGTGGATTTAAACCTTCTACTGGCGACTTCCAGATTCTACTAGCATCCTCCAAATCCTTCCTCTGTGGTGAGTTGAGCCGGGATTTGGAATTATTTGGCCTCAAACGTCGAACATTTCAGTGCTTAGTTCCAGACAAAACACCAAAAACTAAGATCATAGCGCCACGATTAAAGGAAAAACCCAAAATGAAAAATAATAACAGAGGCAGGGTTCAAAATAGAGTGCTTTAAAATACATGGCAGGGAAATCCTATCCCTGAGAGAGGGTCAGGCATGTAATTTGAAAAAAAGGGACACAGTTAACTGATACGTAGGGAGTAATTATAGAGCCTAGATGTAGGGATTGAACTGAAAATCTTCTGTTGCTGTCAGGGGTTTGCTGCAGACCTGTGGTCGTAAGCCCATAAAATAACCACCAACCGTCCTTCAATCCCTCCTTGTTTCTAACTTGATTGGGTCTGAAAACCGATAAAGCATTGGGATCCACCCAAAAGATAAACCAAAGCACTCAGAGAGTGCAGACCTCTGTCAGGCAGAGGTCTTTGTTGTTTTATGTTGTTACGAACTGTATTAAACTATTGCAATAACTCTTTTTCAGTTCCTTTTTTCATATTTTTAACATTTTCTTTAAACTATAGTTGAGGCCATGTATAACCCCGGACTTCCACCAAGTGCAGAGGAGACATGACGATGCTTGGAAAAGGGAAAACTCTGCAAACCTATTCGGTCAATTTCCTAAATGAAACACTTCTAATAAATCACCTCATTCATTCTCTGTTTAAGTCATGAGCGTACAAACGCTTCTTCTCTAGTACAGGTACTAAAGGGACAAAAATAAATTAAGTTTTGCCAACAAAATTCTCCCGTGTGTAAATCACAACCTAAATGATTAAAATGGATCAACTTCCTATTTGTGTGTCCCAACAAAAAGTGATCCAAGTTCGAGTACTTAAAATCCGAACAGAAATAATCCTTGAATTAAGAGATGAATTAAGATGCGTCGTTTAGCCGTGTCTTCAGCGAGCGACCATGGCATTAAAATGGATGCAAAAGATCAGTTTTGATCCAAAGTTCAGATGTGGTCGTCCCTGTTCATCAGGGAAATACATTAATCCACAATTTATGATCACTTGCAACCTGGTTGTCATTCATTCAGACATTCTCTCTTTGTCTATACAGCTGTTCTTCCATGTCCGCTCCATCATCATATTTATGAACTCCCGCAATCTTTTACATGCATTACAAAACAATTTATGAAAGCATCAATGTCATCACTATTAGGGCATCAAAAACTTAAAGCCGGGTAAATCTTCTTCTACAATGAGTTCATGATCTTTCGATTTCGAGTAATGGTTATTTGTAAAGTGCCTTTCTAGACCAGGGTCAAAAAGCGCTTAAACAATCAAAAACAATACACAGTTAAAATATATACTATAAAAGGCAAAGACACATAAGACAAACACAGGAGTCTAATAAAATCAGGGAAAAGTCTGCACAAATAATGTCTTAAGATGTTTCTTGAAGGAGTCAGTAGATCCATCAAACACAGGAAGATCGTTCCAAAGCTTGGGAGCAACAGCCTTGAAAGAACTCTGGTCCGGAAGCGTGTTCAGGAACGATCAGTAGATTCTGATCCACAGACCTCAGAGCCCGAGCTGGGGTGTAAGGCTGGAGTAGATCAGTGATGTAAGGAGGAGCCTCCTGACCATGAATAGATCTGAAAGTAAGAATCAGAATCTTAAAATTGATCCTGAGAGAGCCCACTAAAAGGCGATATCTGCACTGTATTTTACTTTGTTTTAAACAACTGTTCTAAAATACATCAAATCATTTTTAAACGGATGGCGCCTCCTACTGACCTCTAAACAACATGACACTGCTTTGTGAAGCTTCATCAGACCATCACTAATGCTGTGTCTCAAATCGCATACTTCTCTTAGTATGCTAGAAGTTAGAATGCATCAGGATAGTGTACATACTAACTAGTACGCAAATTCTCAAAAATATGAGAATCGAAATATTCGCGAGATATTTAAGCTGGTATCAGCACCGAAGACGTGTCATCCTTTTACTGCTGCTGAAAATACACCTGTAAGTATATGAATATATATGCATTTATACAGTATATGACGTAACTTCCGTTTAAAACGTCATTAAGATGGCAGCCGTTTAGGGTGGTTAGTGTCCATCGAACCATACTCAGTTTTTTGGGCGTTTTAGTACGCCAATTTAGTGTGCATGGCGCACTAAATTTTGCATACTAAAATACTAACTTTGAGTACGCTAGTATGCGATATAAGCTATGGCTCATGTAAAACTTAAACTATAAAGCAAGGCAATGAGGAGGAAATGTTTCCATTTCTCTAAAGCTTAATCAACTTTTTCGGGTGGAAAGTCATTTATATTTATAGAGCGCTTTTCCAGACCAGGGTCACAAAGCGCTTAAACAATCAAAACAATACTCAATAAAATATATACTTAAAAGGTCAAGATAACACCGAGAATAACACAGGAGTTCCAGAAAATCAAGGAAAAGCCTGCAGTTTTTACAACTCATCGACTAAAAAATTACGCATTTATTTCAACAACAGGGATTCAATGTTGCTGCATAAACACACAGAAGCCTTTCATCCTTTAGCGAAGGCTAATCTAGTTGAAATTTGAGGTCATCGGAAAATTCAATAAGACATCGTCTCCATCATCATCTGTCATTCTGAGGTGTTACATCAAAGGACGCAGCAGTTAATCAGGCCAAAGCCTCGGAGTGGGCTGCAGAGGTTGTAAGTGTCACATTACCTTCCCGCTGATGGATAGCATCCTGGCGTTTCCAGAGCCGCTGCGCCATCACACTGTTGTGGTTGGCCAGTGATTGATTGCAGGCGGAGGTAAAGAAGAAAGTGATGGATGAGAGGGAGAGGTTTACCCGCCCGTCGATGTGATCGGATTGCTGGAACTGTTTACGTCGGTGCCGCTGACGTGTCTGTCGCGGCGGGAGACGTAATACCGTCTTATCGCGGTCGTCATTTAGCGACGGCAGTGATATAGTTATGCTAGAGGTAGGTTCATACAGATGATGTATCAACACATCAAGGCTTTGTTATCTGGAGGGTTTCGTTTTCAGGGTGAGAATGTAAGTAAGTAAGTAAGTAATTCTTATTTGTATAGCGCTTTTCTTGACCAGGGTCACAAAGCGCTTCAACAATCAAAACAATATTCAATAAAGTATATACTTTAAAGATCAAGATAAAACTGAGAACACAACAGGAGTTCCAGAAAATCAAGGAAAAGCCTGAACAAATAGAAACGTCTTAATATGTTTCTTGAAGGAGTCAGTAGATCCATCAAGCTTAAAGAGAGAGGAAGATTGTTCCAAAGCTTAGGAGCAACAGCCTGAAAAGATTTCTCTCCTCTGGTTCTGAACCGTGTGCGAGGAACCATAAGTAGAATGGTGGGCTACGACCCTATAAAGATGTCTCTGCAACAATAAGCCTGATATCTAAAAGTTGCAGCAGCATACCAGGCGGTGATGGAGACCCAATAACATTCTCTGGAGGTGTCGTCTTAACAATAAATCACCGATAAAGGAAATCGTTCTTTTGTATCCGTGTACATACTGCTTAAAAAGATTACCTACCCTACCTTTTTTAAAACTACATTGGAAAGAAGCACAATCCACTTCAGCTAACAAAAAAAAAATCTCTACCAACCTATTCTACAATCTTTTCTTTTGACGTTCCCACATCTGTTTGTCTTTGATTGAAGTTAAAATCCCCCTCTTTCTACTCTTCAGCTACAATGTGACGCATCAATGACAAATACAGCAGACAAGTATATTCACGGCAGTTCAGAAGCCCATTGAAGTTGAGTTTGACAATAAATCCTGTAGCGATGCTTGTATATCACGACATCTTAGCCCCCTTGATCAGTGACTCGAGCGAAGGAATAAAAGATTAATACCAGCTGGGGAAAGTCTGGAGCTTCCTCTTGAAATATGCCTCCTTCCTATGCTGTACACTTAACACCGTCAGAGTTTGTTTTCAAGTCTGCAACCAGCAGTTAACATGTTGCGGCTCCAGGCGACGCACGCCCTGTGCTTATCTAGGATCAGCCCAGACCATAATATGTTCAATCACACCACCGGCATCGGCCCTGGTGTAGTCGTCTCCAGCCCTGGTCTGTCAGATGAAGACGCCACAAGTCTGTGTGTGTCTGCAACATGTGATTCACAGGCCTGTCTTGTCACAGATCCTGTGTCAGTGCTGCTAACTTAATTTTCCAGATGGTTGGGAAGGTAGAGGCAGGAAGTCGACTCACTGGCTTCGGAGTTGTGTCGTTTTTGGCAACATTGGTAGTGATTCGGTAAATCTTTGCAACGACTATCTTTATTTTTGTACTCGTATGGTAACAAAACTATTACAAATTAAACATGTTTTGATACTGCTAATATTGACTTTTGTGATTTCCCAGACTACTGTCATGGCTGTTTTTTCCTTATTTTGTTCAGGCTCAATGGTTGTTTTTTTATGCCAGGGATAGAATTCCTATTTATTAAGAAAAGAAAATATATATATATATATATATATATATATATATATATATATATATATATATATTAAAAGTAAATCCGTCTTTTTAAAATGTAAAAACTAAACATAATTTTTTGTCAACAGTAGACGATTTGGCTCATACATTTTATTTTCCTTCAAATACTGACATGCAACCTGAAACTCTAGTTTCAAAAGTCTCTTAGTTTAAGACTAAGTAATTACACATAAGCCCTTTGTAGGTTCACTTTGTTTCATCTTTCCTAGCACACAATGTGTCCCTTGGGGTATTATTAGTAATCCATCTCCAGCCAGACTTCAATGTGATGTGAACCTCCCAATGGTCCACGAAAATTGATGAAATACCAGGAGTACCATGATTCAGAAATAAATGTTGGAGATATTGAGAAATACAAATCAATGGAAATTAATTTGGGAATAAATATGAAATCATAAATGAAAATATACAGTATGTAGAAATGTTGGTGGTCCTTCCTTAACATAAGCATTTGAAGCATAAGTACAGTATATATATATAATATCCAGTTTAATGTATTTCCATTTTATTACAAATTGCGGCACTTATAGTATTCCTAATAATATAATGATTGGATTTTCACCGAATTGATATGAAAGATATTTGAATTAACAAAAACAGTTGTAAAATAATCAATGATATTAGTATATTAGTATATCAGTATTCTTACCGGGTCTGAATGATTTTTTTTTTTTAGATTATTACAAATAGAGATTGCAAATATGTTCACTTGTCAAAGTGGCTTTTCTATATTCATCTACTGCATGTTACGAGTATTTTTATTTAACGTCAATTCATTGTTACAACCCTGATCATTTATGTACAATTAAGTTTTAACTTGATTCATTTATATAAATATAGCTTAGTCAGATGCAACAATTTTTGCTTTTTTATTATGAACAGAATCCCACTGTTTACCAAGTTATGATATAATAAAGCTTGACGTCGTAAGATTGAGCCCTCGCTTCCATTTCAGTTCATGAGTCTTTGGTATCACCTAGTGGTCATACCAGGAACTCTGCTCTTCCTGAAATAATAAATCTTAACAAAATCATGGCACATGGGATGATTTGTCTTTCAACTCACCAAATAATTGAAAATATATTGGAGTGTATATGCAGAAGAATCCTTTTAAACGAAAGCAAGAATATTTTCCATATGTTGGTGTGAAGCTTGGCGACACAGCCGAAGTCTTCTTGGCTGCCGACACGTCCGACAAGATGGCGAGGGAATTGGAGAAGACTTGTTGCGCTCCAGCACGAGCATCTTGAAGTTCCACAGCAAGAGTGTCTCAGATTGATGGTCTTCTGGGATCAGCTGTTCTGCAGGAAGAGACAGTTCTTCGGAGATACTAGTTTAACTAAGATAGCAGACCATCTGGTCCTGCTTGAACACTTTGCTGTGTGTGTGTGTGTGTGTGTCTATTATTGGGCAATGTAACAGTGTGTGAGTCCAGAAAAACTCTGGAAGTATCATCAGTTTACGAGTTTGGTTTCCTTCCAAAGTCAAAAACATCAATTCAACTTTATTGTCTTGCTTTTAATTAACAATGTGTGTGGGTGTATTTGTGTATTTGTGATGCACTTCTGACCCACCTGGATCTGCTCTGGGCCATATTGACCTGGCATACTGGGAATAAGGATTTAAAATAACAATACAACAAATAGTACTGTAGTCTTGGAGTAACATGTACTTCCTGGAAACACATCAAATTGTAAAACTTCCTTAAAATGTTCTTTTGTTTTTATTTCTTTCCCTTTTCTTTTGGCTTCAATTGTCTCTTTCCTTTTGCAAATAGACTTAATCCATATTATCACGACCCTCGTAGAAAGAAAAAAAAAAAACCCTCGTAAGCTCTAAAACAAGCTGGACATTTGAAGATAAGTATTAAATTCCATTCTGAAGTGCAGTCAAACGAAACCCCCGTCAGTCAGATTAGTGTTTACCGCCTTCAAACACTCGGTTGCAACTTTGCCAGACAACTTTAAAATTTACAGCCCACAAGAGGCCAGTCTGGACTCTGCCATTTAACATGGCTCATCCATCACATCCTCCTGCCAGGAGCCTGTTGTTAGCGAGGCCAGACCTCTAGTTATGTGCAGCCTCAAGAGGCTTCCTGATGGTGGATGGTGAGTCCCCGGCAAGATGGAGCTCTTATTCCGTAGAGACGTTCCATCTGGAAGATCTAGAGATTGTAGTTTGATGATTACAGAAGAACAGATACAGCAAAAAGGCCACTTCTGTGGTATCTGGTGACAGACCTAAAAGTAGCTCCTGACGTTATCAGGTCTCAAAACACACTTCAGAACTCACTGGAAAATGAACTCGGTCAGAACAATAAAAACAGTCAAAATAAATCTTTGGCCAATTTAAAATACCTTAAAGAGCAATGAGTAAAGGTGATGAAATGAGGAGAATAAGACAAAATCCTTGGTTTTAAATCTACTCAACGAATTTGGAATTGTGTGGAAATGCTATTATTTGGGACAAGTAATGTCATCGAAGTGGCACTGAAACAAACTGTAAATATCAAGTATTTAAAACACTATTTAAAAACATGTTAATGAAGTTCAAATTGGAATTTATGGCCATGAATAGATCTAAAAGTAAGAACCAGAATTTTTAAAATAGATCCTGAAAGAAACTGGGAGCCAATGCAGAGTTTTAAGGATCGGAGAAATGTGAGTTCTTCTACTAGAGCGGGTCAGGATTCTCGCTGCAGAGTTTTCTTTATCAACTGCAGGCGAGACAACTCCTTCTTGTTAAGACATGAAAACAAACTGTTACAATAGTCCAGGCGAGAAGAAACAAATGCATGGATTATAAGATTCAGATCGTGTTGTGACATCATTTTCCTAAATTTTGAGATTTTTCTCAATTTAAACCGTTTTTGGTCTGTTTTTTGCAGTGTTGTACTAGAAATAGTACTTTTCCGTTATCCTTGAGTTTGTAGCAAAAATAAAAATACTTGAAAAGACGTGTCAGTGAAGTGAGGACTAATAGGTTTAAGCCACTTGTGCCTTCATAAACAGCCTAACACTCTTATCGACGACATCCGTGTGATGAACTGAATACAATCCAATTACTGCCGGCGCACAAAGTGTGTGTCACTCAGGGATGATTAGACTCGGATCCCGCCATCATGCTGTCAAACAGCTCATGTCACAGACATGCTGACTGGATGCGTTGATCCCGTCAGCGGTCAAGTGTTGACTTACCAGGGCTTTAATTATGACATCTAGGAATTACAGCTGTGAAGGATAATGTCACGACGGGACTGTTTATTGCAACACCCTCTGACATCTCACCCTCCACTCGTTCCTTTTCAAGACGATTGTCTCTTTAAATAAATTGTAAATTAGTGCATTAAAAGGATGTATTGCTCCTCTGTAAGATTTAAGAAAGGTTGGTTAAACCTGGATATAATTTATTTTGCTACAAATTATGGTCCATGTCAGTAATGAACTACATCAGTAAAGATTATGAAAATGACCAAACAAAACAGATGGTTTCCTCTTTTCTTTTTTACCACAGGCATTTACTATCCTCTGCAAATAGATCATTAAAGCAGCACTAAGTAATATTTTTACCTTTTTTTTAACCATATTTTCTGTAATAATTTTGTAAAACAATTATTATTATTATTATTATTTTGATGATGTTTTTCCCTATGTAACTTTCTAGTGTAGTATAATGTTGTACATCATTATTTTTCTATGTGTGCATTTGTTTATTAAACAAAATAAAAGCTCTTGTTGAGTACTTCATATGAAACCAACGTTACTGACCCACTGCTGTAAATTGGTTTGGTGGGTCACATGACATAGACTAGGAAGGCAGGTTATCTGCATATAGAGTTGCAATAGCTTTGCATCAAAACGACACAGGAACGTTTCCTGTTTTTTTATTGAGCCTCTGTTAAAACTGTAAGAGTGACAAGAATTCAACTTAGAGCTAATACTGCTAATCAATAATATTGATAACTAAGTATTTAGAAAGGCTATATAAGAAAAGTAAACTTGTGTCTCTAACCATACCAACTTAAGTCATTCGTCCTTAACTTTCAAGTGTAAATAAAGTAGAGAAAGTCTTTTCATTTTTTATTATCCAGGTCAACTCATGATCAACCCAAAGATTCTTCGTCCGAGTAACATCATCACGCTTGATGACGATTGATTTCAAAAGGTCTGCATTTCTAGCTAGATTAGTCAAAACATAGATTTTTAGTGAGGTCAAATCCCTCTTTTAAATACCAACATATATTGGAGTTGATGAGGCCTCATGAAACAGCTGATGATGAGGTATCATGATACAAGGTCTTCATTTTAAAAGGTCACAAGATGGTGTAAAAACAATGATGCCAGGTTTCGTTGAATTAGTAGAACAGGGACAAATATTATGGAGGGGGGGTGCCATCTAGTGGCCTTTAAAAATAAAGACACTGTATCATGACACCTCATCAACTGTTTCATGAGGCCTCATCAACACATCACTACCTACAATGGGTGAAGTGATATCCCATCAGTTCTTAACAAATTGGGTTAGCAAGACGACCCATGGTAACTTGGTGGAGTTGTTGGCTGAGATCTCCTCACTTCGATCCCTTGAAGAGTTTCCTGCACATTTCAGGCGAAATGACTCAAAAAAGTTAGTTTCCGAGAGTAAACAACCTGCAGGCCCTGACAACCATTTATTTTTCTCCAACAAATCTCCGCAGTTTATTCTGAAATCACTGTGACATTTCAGAAAGCGCCTCCCCGCTGCTCCTCTTCTAAACAGTGTTTTGGGGGCAGAGTTGGGGGGGAAGAAAAAAAACTCGGGCAAAGAATATGACTTGAAAGGTTGGTTTAGTCATCTGGCTTCAGTCGTGAGTGTCCTCTTCCTCCCACTAATTAGCCCTCAGCAGCAGGGCAGTGTTGTGTTGTCGCCGACATGTCGAGGCAGGACCGCTCTGTCTGACTGCTGACGTCTTGTCACACACTCACACACACAATGCACACAATCGCATGCTGTCAGCGCCTTGTCTCTTCACTGGTGGGAGTCCTGGCCCTGTCCGACCCCAATCCTCACGACTTCAACCCCGGGAACCGCCGCCACGCTGTGCCTTCGCATCCACCGCAACACATTTAAAACCAGCTCCCTGGCAATTTGCTGCTGTCTCCTCGGCGGCTGTTGTGTTCATCTTCCTCGCTCGTCCTCTTCGCCTCTCTGCTGCTAATGAGGTTCTTAGTGGCTGTCAGTGCGGCGTGGAGATGCTGGAGAGGTCTAATGGAAAGTCGGGGAGCTTCTGCCTGAGGAGGAAGAGGGTATGCTCCGCGGGGCTCCAGGAGTCGGCGTTGTTTCAGATAATTACGGAATAGAATCTCAGAACACGAGCCCATTTGTTTGATTAAGGGTGTTTTTTTTTTTGTTTTTTTTTCATGGGTGCTTAAGGGTGCACGCCGTAAATGAGGCTTCCGGCTACTTCCTGATCGCTGTTTCCTGACAGGTTTCCTGTACCTGCTGAGCAGGAACCCTGCTGACTGAGATAGTGAGAGATCATTACTGTTAGCCACCCTGACATGAACACGGCTGCTCTTCCCATCACAGCCCCTCCCACGCTCCCACGCCGTGCCCCCCCCCCCCCATCCACAACCCCCGCTGCTAGTTTTGTTCAGTTTGTAACCCCCCAAGACATTACTGTGGCATGTTGAGCTTCCTGCCTTGCTCATTGGTTGTGAAGCAAAACTGGCATAATATAATGGCTTGTTTAAAAGCCAGATCAAAAGACAATAAAGGTAATGAACTTGTTGGTAAAATCATACAGATAACATCACAATTAAATCTTTATAATTAAAAAATGTTATACACACACACACACACACACACACACACACACACACACACACACACACACACACACACACACACACACACACACACACACACACACACACACACACACACACACACAAGAAAACAACAATACCAAAACAGGGCTCCCTTACCTTTATAAAAGCCAATAAATTATTTTAGTCAAACGACATTCAAAGCTGTTTCTTCTTCCCCCTTTGCAGAGAAGCATTTTTTAAACTTAATTCGACTTTTTTCAAGTAATGGAACTTCAAAACATTTGTATCAGATACAACAGCCGGATGTTACGTTGGATAAATTAAAGACGTTTGACACTCTATTAGTATTAACTTGTATACATTAGATTAGATAGACTTTATTAGTCCCTCTGAAGATCCCCGTTCGGGAAATTGGGTTTTCCGTTCACAGCAGACGATAGTTTCATAAAAACAAGAACAAAGTGCAAGTAAAAGAGATGCAAGGGATGACAAAGTGCAAATATAAAGAACATAGATTAAAGGAAATAATGAATACAACGATTAGCATAATATTTTTACCAAGTTCTTGTCCCCAAACTATACAATCTAATAGCACAAGGAATGAACAAGTCCCTGAGTCTATTAGTGTTGCATCATGGGAGAAGCATTTGTGCACTCCATCTGCTTCTCTGTTCACTGATGACAGTGTTAGTTGGCCTTGTTAGAACCAACGATAAAACATTCTTAAGTTTGCATTCTATAGATGTAACTTTTCTCTCACCTTAACATGTTTTTCAGGGTCACAGCAGCAAAAATCGAGAATAGTACACAATAAAACTTCTAATTAAACTCTACACTATGAAAATTAGGGTAAAATATTACTTATGCATTTTTTATTTAGCGTGTTAACTGATGCTGTTGCCGTCAAGTCATTCTCTGGAGCCCGCTGGACGTTTGGCTCAAAATCAAAGTAAATCAATGTTCTAGTTGTTATTGTAAATGTGTTTAAGCTTAGCTAGTGTCAACAATCATAGCATTTGCTGAAGGACAACAAAACACAAAGATAGTTGGGATGGATTGAGCCTCCAAAATGTAAATATAAAATCGTGATTAGATACATACTCTCTTGCTGACAGATTTTTTTGAGCAAACATTTTGTCCGGCCTGAAACATGGACTCTTTAGAATTTGAGTTCGATACCCCCGGTTTACAAGGTCACTCTGTCAAACTGAATCACAAAAACTGTCAAGTTCAACATGCAGTCTAAATTTCGTGTTGGTTAATTAACTATATTTACGAACAGTAAGAACCTAAATTTAAAAATCTGCTTTTTATTCTTGGGTTAGGGTTAGGATTTTTCAAGCACATCTGAGTAAGAATAATCATACCCATGTCTTGTATTTAAATAATGTAAATTAAAATATAATAAAATATAATATATATTTTTTTATTCTCCAGAAACACTTCATCATAACAAACGAAACTGTTTTGTCCTCACAAAACACATATGTATACACATTTCTATCCGTCTTAATTCCTTCATTCTTACCTATTTTCAATTTGTTGGAAATTCAATCTACTTTTGTTTAGAAGTAAAAAGAAATAAAACATTACCTATTCAACAATGTTGAGGCCAAAAATAGCATTCAACATATGAACCTTCAGAAAAGCACTAAGTCTGTTGGAACTTCATCTTAAGCTCCGAGTTCCGTGCAATTATTTGAAGAAAAAAGCGAGAATTTATAGAATAACTGACAATGCTAATTGGTGCTGACTAACATGACCATATAACATGACTTGCACTGATACTGAGCTTCCATGTTCTACAATTCCTACAATAATATCCTGCTGGTTATAATTGGCCCTTAAGTCATGTGTTTGGCACCTAAAGCAGGGGTCCCCCAGACCCTTTTCTTACCACCGACTGGTAAACAATTTCCAGAAGGAGACCTCCAGAGGGATCAATAAAGTTTCACTTAAGATAAAAATAAAAACCTAAACATGTTAAGTGCATGATAAATACATCTCAACAAGACGCTGACTCAGCAGGAGCTCTGGACTGGTTTCCTGCTACAGGATGATCCCATATAGAGTTTGAGTTTTACTCATGTTCACTTGGTAACAGGCTCATTTTGGAGTGAACTTGAATGAAATAAGCGTCTTAGCCGGTACAGTTCTATTTTAGAGCGGCACAGTTGTGGACCCCCTTAAAAAAAAGAATTATTCCTGGTACTCTATGGCAACGCCTCCATAAACTGTCTCTGTAAAGACTGTGCCTTCCTTGAAGAACTTTTCACAGAGCTGTGCAGTGTTCAAGGCAGCCATGACTGTCAGTTAACAGCCCTTATATTTAGCCAAGAAACTGATTCAGTCTATAAAAAAAGGGCTTTTTTAATACTATCTATGAGACACGATCACCTATGATATGTTTGTCTCAGAACATCTTAAAATAATTACAACATATATCCTATATGTCTAATTACGATGGATCAACTGTCTTATCATCTTTATATTGTCACAGAAAATGTGAACAAATTATCTAAATATTATATAATTTCAAGACAGAAAATAAGATTGACATCATGGACGTAACAATCCGAATAATAGGAGGAAAATGGTTGAACTGGTTGTGTTAATAATGCTCGAGCGACCAGTTTATAGTCTACACTCAATGAAACGTGGCCAGATCACATTTCGGCTTTATTAAACAACATGACCTCGTAAACCACAGAAGACTGGTTTTACCGCTCGACAAGGACAATGAAATGACCATAAACAAAATCAGCGCCTGTCTGATGAAAACTTTATTGACCATGATGGAAGTCGAGGCAAGAGCGCCGTGCTTTCTGTGTGTGTGTGTGTGTGTGTGTGTGTGTGTGTGTGTGTGTGTGTGTGTGTGTGTGTGTGTGTGTGTGTGTGTGTCAGATCAACATAGGAAATTGACTTTTCAAATGACACTCCTTGTTACAGATGTGAAGCTGACATTATCAGATCATGATTCCATGATCAGCTTTCGTCTAATGGACCATTCGAGGCTTTTAAGGTTGCCTCTGATTTTGTGAGCATAAAATTGGATCACTCATTAGGCTCAGAAATGAGGCTGCTACGCCTTTTAAACATGAAATGGCTTCAAGTAAAAAAAAAAGAAAAGATCCAGCTTTCTTTTGAAAATGGAAAAGCTTTTTAACACTTTAACCTTGTTGTTTGAAGGTGATTTTGTAGCCAGAATAAAGATAAAGAACTTTCATAAATGCGTTGTTTCACATTGAAAATAAAACACAACTAGTTCCTCACTTTTCATACTTTGTTCCAATTTACCTCAAATTCATGTTCATCCTGTTTTTTTTTAATTCGGAAATGCCTCTTCCTCCGGTTCATCACCATTTAACTCCCCAAACATGCTCGTCGAGCTCTCATTGAGCTCTCAAGTATTCAATCTGGTTCACATCTGCCTCTTCCCTTTTAGATAGCCTCTGAGCCAGGCACTTAGCTTTCAGCTGCTTTATGTGAAGTGCAAGCTCGAGTATTAGGTCCTCTCAGTACATAAAACAGCTCGTTGAAAGATTCATTCTGCTTTGTCCTTTTACCCATGTTTTGATAATTGATTTCATCATTTATTATCATTGAAAAAAAACAACAATATTTACGTGGAGAATAGCAAGAATTTACTAATACAATTATAAATACAATTTAGAATTGACTTATTCATTTTAATGGGTGAAATCATCAAAGAATTTCAGGTTGAACCTGCCAATATCTTTTGATCAAGTCAATTAAAAATGATGGAAAAGGGAAGCAATACTGAGAGTCCATGTTAAAACACAGAAAAAACTAAACTCTAAGAAATGTTTCAAGTTTGATTTAAAATTCGTCTGATTTGACTGAAATGACTCACATTCACCTGAAAAGTCCTTTCAAAAATGTCATAATATCTACGAATAGTAAAGTAAGTTAGTAAGTAATTTTTATTTGTATAGCACTTTTCCAGACCAGGGTCACAAAGCGCTTAAACAAACAAAACAAAATTCATTTTTTTTATCTTAAGGTCTTAAAATGAGACTCGTTTCTTGTGAATGAAGCTCATCTTTAATCATATAAGATACTATTTTTTATTGAAATAACTTGCTCAGATTTCATTTTTTTTCCAGCAAAGACAGCAAATGTCTATGAACACCAGGGTTTAGAGCCATATAGAGTATCTTTGACCCTTTCAATCCTTTTGAAACCCTCCGATTTAGGGTGAGGAAAAAAAAAAAATGGTATAAAAGAGCCTTTGCTTGTCCCGTTTGAAGGAGAGCCTTGAGTGTCAGACCCAAGACTCTGGAGCCAATTGTGACCCGCCAATAAATAGCTGTGTTTCACAAGCACACGTGAAATCATCTGTAACACTGTCACGCTTTTATCTACCACCACCAGATGGCGCCATCTGACTCCACATCAGATGGGTTGAGCCTCGATGCAGTCGATCTGGAAGGAGTGAAGAGGGTCATCCATTTCTCCACATGATTCTCACCGACGTGTCATTTTAATGTGCAAAGCTCTTGTTGCAGAGTGATCCTGACCATCTTCGTCCGCCCGCTCCATAATTTGGAGAGGTTGCTGGTGCACAGTGTTGTCAGCGAGGAAAATTAATTAGCCCTCAAGGGCCATTCCGGTGCCAGAGCGGAGCACAGCACAGTGGCACTCCAGAAGGTTCCGTGTGGATTTGGCTCGTTGACATGCACTGAAGCATAAGGGTCTGGCCACCTCTCAGTTTGACGCCCCAACATGTTGTAGTGCTGCCGTCGGAGTGTGTTTGCGGAACTACTTCTATTGCACCACTTCCTTCCTTGTCACAGCAAACATTGATGTGCTGAACAGACAGTTACAACTTGAGCAGGGTTGTGTCTCGGTTGTTCCGCTTCCAGTCCAGAGAGGTTTCGCTCAAAGAAACGAAAGTTTGAAGGCGAGCAGTGAGAGAGAATAAGACAGATTTAAAACCAACGCACAACAGCCTCCACCAGGAAGTCTATTGCAGAATGAGTCAGAGATTACTGTCTTACACTTAGAGGTTTTTACATGAAGGCCATTTATAACTTTATCATCGTGGGCCTCAAGCCTGTTAATGCGTGGCATTGATTCAAAACTCCGGCTCCATCTATATGAGAAGCTCAGAGATGCCGCCCACACACCTGAGAAGAACTCTTTAGCTGGATCCTTTTTTTTTTCTTGTCCAAGGCCAGAGTGAATTGGAAGGAATTCAAATATTAAAGGAATAAGATCATTTTTGCTTTTGAACCAGACCAGGCGTCTCTAAGTTGAGGGCCAAACTGCATTTGATAGTTAGCAAACCGTCAAGAAGTGGCACCTCTTCAACAGGAAATATGAAACTAAATTGTATTATAATTCTCTGAGGGTCGAACTCTCTTATCTCTCTGTTCGTCCTTCAACAACCACTCATGACACGAAAAACTCTCTCCTTGAAGCACAAACATCCACTCGCTTTTGCATCAAGATTTCTTGATTTAACATCGCGTTTTTATTTCCATCTGGGTCTCGTCGAAAAACTAGACTCATTTTAACAATATTGCCTTTTGTTTTTTAAATCCTAAATCTTGTTTGCCACATAACATGATTGCTTTGCACCATTTTTAAGTATCTCTTGTATATTTTTCTACGTTATTTGAATCTTTATTCCGATTCTATCTCTGATGTGCACGAAAACACTGTTTCTGACTCTGATTCTAAAATGGGTTGAACTAGACCAGGGGTCTCAAACTCTTTTCTCAAACATTTTCAGAGTCCAGCATCTTTATAAAATGTCAAATAGTTAAGAAATAAAGATCATCACTTCATTTTTGTTTTTAACATGAACATTAGCATAAAATCAGAAAATAAAATTGTGCAAAACTCACAAAAACCCACAAAACATTAGACAATAAAATCAAATTTGGATTGAAGACATATTGAGTTCCAGACTCTTGGTTTTGTCTTACCAATGAATTAAATCAACAGGTTACCTGGATTCTAGGAGACAACCTTAAAATGTCCATAAAGACAACCACTCACTCAGGAACTCGCAGACTATTCGTCATTGAGTCATCAATTAACTGTGTCTAAGTGGTGTTTGGGAAGAAACCAGAGTTACTAGGAGCTTCACTCAAGCATGGATAGAACACAGAAAAGATATAAATTGGACAGGTTTGATCAGATGGTAAAAAATGGAGGAATCAGATTAATTTGGAAACAGAACGCAATTTGCTCGACTACTTGTCTGCTTCACTGACAGAAAAGCCAAACATTCTGATTTATTGCAGGGAGAAAATAACAATAACATTCTAAAGTTTAAACCCACCAATGACATTTGTTCGAATCAGATTGCAGGTAGACATTTGCATAGAGGAGGAAATTGCAGGGAAATGTCACCATGAATTAGATGGTTTTCGTCGGGCACGGGGAGACGCTATTTTTTTTTTTTCTGTGCCCACTCCTTGGCATTTTGGCATTTGAAGGCATGAAAGTCAAATGGATTGTATCGATTCTTCCTCCTGCCGGATGTTCTGGCAATACTTGTTATTGTAAAGTCGGGCAATTTTTTTCTGTGACGGCTGTTTACTTGGGACGACTAATGAACTGCATGGCTGAGATACAAAACCCATATTATTGATCACCTTCCTTTAAGTGAAGCATCCAAACGTCCACGCGCCTCCGTCCATTAGGGGGCACTAGACAACAATAAAAGCCAGAGTGCAGATGGAAAAAAGACATTCCAGCTGATGTGAGCAGAAACTGCAGCTCTTAAGTAATAATTGGCAAAGATTCAGCAGCCGAAGAAAGAAGTCTCAGAGTGAAGTGTTGATGTTTTGTTATTTCATCTTTGAACTCAGCAGCTGGAGTCCACGATTGAGATACGTTAGACGCTTTACTCTGAGCTGGAACACAGTCGGACCCCCACTGGTGAGTGGTAGCGATATTTGAAAAGACTATAAATTCTTCCCAACAACAACATCCTGTCGCCTCCCTGGACACAACAACCTGAAATGCATTTGGGATGCATACAGCACCAGATTTCTTCCTTCACACTCCATTACGCCTCCCTCGGAATACACAGCGAGTGTGTAAAATACATATCTTGGCTGCTTAGAGACAATTTGTTCAAATTAATTCTTGGCAGATCTAATCAGGTTTTTTAGAGGGTTTTTTTTGGAGAGACATTTTCAAACTAAGACTGAATTATATGTTACTATTGCATGCTGTGTTGGCATAACTGTGTCGTGATACAAATCAACATATCCCACCCAAAATACAACTTTTCTGTTTTGTAATTAACAGTTGGATTACAATATTGAAACGACAAAACAAGTTGAAGGAGAACTAGCTAAAACTATGTAAATACAAACTCAGGTTATTGCTAGTGATGGTCTGATGAAGCTTCATGAAGCAGTGTCATTATTTTCAGAGTCCACTAGATGGCGGTCTCTAAACTATTTTCCTTTGTTTTCAACAACACATCATTTTTAGACTTATGGCGCCACCTACTGACCTCTAAACAACGTGAAACTGCTTCATGAAGCACTTTTTTTTTAAGTTGTAAATATAAAATATATATATATTTTTTACAAATATTGTTTATTTTTTAGGGGCAATTATACACAGAAATGCCAAAAGCAGATTACAAACATTCTTAAACAAAAACCCTATAGTCATATTTAGGAGACTAGTAATAAACAATACAAATCAATATTTTTTTAAACTAAACAGTCAAAGGGCTGCATGTAACCCACGAGCCGATCTTTGCCCAGGTCTGTCCTAATGTAACAGAAGTACAAAGCCTCCCCTTCACGTCGATGTCTCGAATCCATATTATGTAGGTTAAATGAGCGGATTATCGTTGAAAAAAAAGCCCAAATGCCCTCTAATTAAAGGAAGGAGACACAAGGTCCTCAGGTAGAATTTGACCCAAATGTCTGTGATGCATCTCCATTTAAATGGTATCTGACATCATCCTGTTTTACACCAGGACGATTAAAGTGGGCTGAGGTCTCCGAGTAAATGTCTTCGCTGGACATCTCATCATTATTCCTACATTTATTAAATTAGGATGATTTATGGCCGGTTTGTGCGGAGCACAGTATATTGCCTAAATGACTATTTAACCGAACACAGAAATTTCATTAACTTCTGACCTCCTGAGTACGAAGTGTGCTGCTTCAGTGCTGCCAGAGGAAGCAGTTACTGAACTCATTCAACGCTCCGGTACTGCACCCAAATATTTGCCCATTCATTATATAGAGCTGAAGTTCTGATGGTGGCAGTTTTGACTTCTCTTTACTGACTTGTTCTTTTGACAACTATCGCAAGTTTGAAGGTGAGACCTGGCAAAGCATTTATACGGTTGTTACTTGAATTTGAAATAAAACATTTTACCAATCAGTGTATATTAAGTTATACTGTTTATTTACAGAGAAACTCACAGGATTTATGACTCGCGGTGACAAACCTTAATGTTTGACCAATCACAGCAGAGTGGACATGGTTATGGACAATATTTAATCTCCAGAAATACAAAGTGTTTTCAGTAGGTGGGGCTTAAGCACATTTTCTAATGTAAATATTTAAATTAAGAGTTTTTACAAACAGACACATACTGATGAGTACAATAGAGTCCAGTATCCATTTAAAGGACACTTAAATAAACACATTTATTTCCCTTTAAGTAATGTTCTTATTGTATTTTCCCATAATAAGCCTTATACTTCTACTGATGCTTTTTGGTTTGATGGCCTAATACAGCATTCACAGTATATATTGTAGCTGTAATCGCCTGTTGTAGATTATGGGTTTTGGGATTATTAGGGTTTACTAGATTTTGCTACAGTTCTTAAAAAGCACCAGCAACATCTCAAAGATACTAGAAAAGCCCCCCTGATTAGCTCTTGGTGAAGATGGAGGGATGCGTGGAGTAGTACTTCAAGACACGTCTGGTCCTGATAACCCTTGAGTTAGCGTGTCTGATGCCAATTGCATAAATGAGGACGTGTCCTGGTTACACCTCGCGGCGTATCAATGAAAGTCCATTTAAAACTTTGTGTTTTGCTAACACAGTGAAAACCTAACTTTGCGGGTCGACAAGTGTTCACAACGTTCATTATCATCTGAAAACGGCTATTTAATGTGACCCAGAAGAGGCTCGGCTGAGGTTCATTGATGACACGTCGGTGCCAACGGAGTAATATTCTCGGAAAGATATCAATCAACCTTGTCCCTCTGGAAACAGATGGCTGGATCAATAGATGGTATCGCGCATCTGGACTTTTCCAGAATTGTCATGAATTCATCTAATAATGTCTCCACTTGTCGGTTAGTTATGTCTGATTCGGCACAACAGATGCGGAGTGTAACAGAGAAATATGTTTTTCTAATGACCTCGGATTTATTTCCCCGACACGGAGCGACAGGACGAATGCCTGATCGGAATAACCTTCTGGGTGATTAGAGTACAACTCAAAGTTATTATGTGTCATTATGATATTTAAAGAGCAGATGTGTAAACAAATAAAACTAATGTGGGTTTGCAATAAATGTCTATGGATAGCTGAACGTTCAGCAACAGCGATCAAACATCATTCACGCATCTTGATTGCGCATTAAGCGATAAGCAGGTAATAAGACTTAAAGGTGGAGAGCTTAGTATTGTCATTTGGACCGCACAGATCCCAGGTTTCTAACAAATTCAAACAGAACTTTAAATCTAATGAGGCAGCTCTAATGCGGCTGGTTGATGTGTTTTACAAAGGAGCTCGATGGCACAGAGCAATAAGACGCAACAGGCAACACTTGTTATTAGAGCTAAATCATTGTTGGTTTCAACGATGTCAATGGGTGTAGTTGCAGTAGCAGACAATCTCAGGAACTCCATCGTATCCTTCATATGCGTGCGACTCGGGACCCTCCTTCACTTTGATGCTACCCTGGGCTGTGATTTAACATTGTTCTTTCGTCTCTCCTTTCCAAGCTTGAGTAGGTTTCCTTCCAGGGACTCCAATTTCATCCCACCATCCAAAGAATGTACAGATTTAAAGTCTTGAGTAAGTGTCTCCGCTCTGCAGTGGACTTGGGATCTGTCCAATGCACTGATTTTCAAAATTAAAGTGCTGATACAGGATCAAGCTTAGGAAAGCCAGGGAAATCGTTTCAATTGAGGTTTTCTGGTAGAGGTTTTGATGTATTCATCTATGTGGCCCTGGATCAATTTGTGTTCAGGGGATTTCCATTTGGGTCATGTGTTAACACAGGTTTTAGAATCGAAAGTCAATTTATTGACTTTTATATTAAGGTTCATGCTTAGTTTGTTTTTTTTCACTGAAAAAAAGTTAAGCATTAAAGTTCAACTAATGTGTTGATTTAAGTTTCTCTTAAGTAGATCTTGGACTCTATTGTACACATCATTATGTGACTGTTTGTACAAAACTCTATTTTCAATGAAATATTTACACTAAAAACACTTTTTTCACTGTTTTTCCGGAGACATCTTGTTCACTATCACCACCCGCACTCTTCTGTCATTGGTCAAACATCAAGGTTTGTCACCATGCGTCATTAATACCGGAGGTCTCTGTCTTCAGGGGACTCAATGTATAAACAAAGCGAGACAAGATTACTGGTGCCTGAAGGAGGAGTGAATACAACTATTAAGTCATAATGGATTCTGCTCTTGAAACCTCTCGTTTGCCGAGATTCCAGACGAGGGAGAACTTTATAAAGAAATAACTTCCAAACATGGTCATAATGAGGGACTTACTTCATCTTGGAGAGGAAGACTTTAACAGGTGAGTGAGTCAGGAGAGTTGGATTTTCACATTAGTTGCTCTTCAGAATAAAACTATGTTCTTATAACCTTCAACTTTTCTTTTTGGTTTGTTACACTACAGACTCTGTGCACCTTATTTATAGAAGGATGTGAAGGTTTTTGTGCACGTGTAAATTATTTAAAATGAAGCTGAGATGTGAAAGCGTGTCAGTGTCTAACGCGTAAATCGTCTTGAAAAGAAGCTCAAAATCAACTGGAAAAGTGCTCAGCCAGCAATGCACACATGAATGAGAACCCCCCCACCCCCACCACCACACACACACACACCCTGCACTAGCTGTTCATAATCAGCATGCCATGTTCCTTGATTGTTCTCAGCACAGCCTCGACGGAATTCAAAGTGTCTCTTTAAAAAAACCTTATAATTCGTCAGTGACATGGGGGGGGGGACGTCGAGGGCGAGGGAGTCCTGGGCCCCATTACCTGGAGAGTCATTTTTCAGGCAAGGCTGCGTGAGATTTGGTTAAGCCTGTGCATGTTTCCGTGGGCTCCCTCGGGTCATGTTAGATGGACAGGGTGGCTGGATATGTAAAACCGTTCCACAGATCCGGAGCCTGAGGTGAAAGGAGTCGGGTCAGGAATGAACTCGCCTCCACTCTCAGGGGTGACACAAGTCTGAAAATGGCACATCAGGTTTGGCCTTTTGTTTGCCCGCGTTGAGGTTGAGCTTTCGGAAACTTATATGTGCACGAGGGGTGCATTAATCAAGTGTTCTGAACCGTGACTGCGTATGAGCTGTGTGGACTAGACGTTGCATTAAATATGCATCTGTACATACACATAGGCTTCCCTGTATCCATGACTTGGTCCATGGTGAGCTTCCCTCCTCCCCACGGCGCGGGCTGACAGCACTGTTCATTCCACTCGGGGTGATGATGTGGACATTGTGAATTGTATTGGCAGCTGCCAATGTCGATACAGAATTATGGAATGAACCAGTGTTTCACACAGTATCTTAATCTAATTTTCAAGCCTCTCTGCTTCAGGGCAGGCGGGATGCTGCGGGGTCGGCCAAAGTCGAAGAAACAAAGTAAATACGACGGCCGGCGTGCCCTTCTGCTCGTCATGTTTGAAGACATCAATCCGAGACAGAAAAAGGGGAGTGATGCTGTCATTTTAGATCAACAGAATACAGGTCATACACGAGCCAGACTTGCTTACTGTCGTACATCCTTTCACTTTAATCTCCCAACACAGCTCAGCAGGCCCATTTGCTGCACATGCCACGGAAAAAAGACGTCTGCAATTGTAGCACAAAGAGCTGAGACATGGCAACAAACTGTATTGTTGCTCCTGCTGCTTCTGCACCGTGCCGGGCATCAATTCCATGCAAATGGGACTTTTAGCGTTTGAAAGCTCCCCTCTTCGCCTCACACTTACTGTCCAAACACTTTCAGCAGCACTTCCCCCAGCATTTCTTACTTGATATCATTAGCTGTAAGCAATCGGCTGACAGGCGCAAGGCAGAATGCCAAATTTTTTGGTTTGCTGCACATAAATCCATAGGCCACATATGTGCCTCTGTCTTTTATAGCAATGCTCGAATCAATTAGCACAAGGGTGTTTAGAATCCGTCTGTTTGGAGATAACTAGGGAGCATTTATTTTTTTTGAACACCTCACAGCTGCAAAGGAGCTGACAGATAGGATTGCTGTTATTTACTGCCATGGCATTCTCACTAGTTTAGTATGCAGGCCACTGCATCGGTGTAAATACAATTTCCTTTCAACAACAGGGCTGATTTCCTCCAGAAGGAAACTGCATTGGCGCAACAGGAAAACCTACCATGGACAGGGGGGCTCATCGAAAAGTTGTCTTTGTCTCTACAAGCGGCGCCAGTGCTGGCTTTGTCTCCGTTGATCCCTACACAATAAGAACATTTGATGCACCTTATGCTAAAGTGCTAGCTTAATTTTAGGCTGGGCTGCCAGGTCTATTTTTAACCATTTTAAAACAAGCTTGTATAAATTTCATAACTTTGTTTGACAAGAAGTCACATACAGTGTGTTTAAAGATTGTAGGATAAGATGTACCCGCAGTAAGTCGGTCTCCTGTGACTATCTTGCACTCTAAACACTTTCAGACCTAACCAACTTAACTTGACACTACGCTGTTGTGTTGTGTTTCTACCAGTCCTGCTATCTACTTGCAGTGGACGTGGCGGTCTTTAAACAGCGTTGCGAAAGGATGTGCAGTATGTTTTTTTTTGGGTGGATTTAATTCTTGTGTCGGTTGACACAAGCTGCTGACCCATCAGTGACGTCAGTGAACCGCAATTGATCACAAAAATGAGCCTCTGCTTTGACGTACTGTGCTGGGGGAAACGCAACATGAGTCAGGTAGAGTAGGGCTAGGATGAGCCGGTGGAAACGGGAAACCTACCCCTCATTTTCCAGTAAAAACTGAAGAAATGTGCGACATTACCGCAGCTCTGTGCAGTTGGTGCGATAAGATGAGCGCATCACTTTGCTATAAATACATCATTCCACTTTGCCATAGTGTCAACCAGACCATAGTGGATAGTTGCAGCAGGAAGAGAGACTCCAGTAAATCCAGTAAAAAGAAAATGTTTGTGTAGATCTGGTTGGCATGATCTCCAGCAAGAATGCGCCTTAGTTGATATTAACTTGGTCTTGGACCCGATGATCATTGAACTGACATTAAGGAAACGTAAGCGAGACAACCACGTGGACTGGTCAAATAAACGTTTCCTGCTTCGACGGTTCTCTGTGACGGAAGCACCATGTTGCTACTTTAGCATGGTCAGGTACGAACTGTAACATTAGGTGTTTGCACGGCCATATTTCAGTAGCATTTATGTTTTCTGCAGAAAGAGTGTCAACTCTTAACTAGATTGGTCAATATGTGACTATTTAATTTGCCAAAAAATTTAAAGACACCATAGGGTTTTAAGAACAGGTTAGCCCTTTTCACTGCATTAGCTGTTATGTGAAATAGGCCAATAAATAACCATCTAAAAGATTCATTAATATTTACAGACTATATTTTTCAATCACATTCTGCAATTTATATTTCATTCTGAATGAAACGGTGGCGCTTAAGACCTTTTTTTCACTGATTTTCCTACTTCCAGTATTGGTTTGACACTATATATTAAAAATATACAATTTCAATTTCATTGTTTTATTTATTCATTTCATCCAGGCTAGTGGGTATAAGCAGAAAGAAGATTTAATTGTTGCCCAACAGGGTTGCACGAGATTACTGAGAATCATTTCTTTGACTAATGAAGTCAACAAGAGCCTCGAGGCTCAAGCTCCTCTGTTGTTAAATATTTTATTCATTAGCACCTTAATGTTTTCCTTATTTAAAGAAAACATATTGTCGCTCTTTTAATCCCTTATTAACATAGAAAGACGCACACACTCACGCTTCTATGTTATCTTTTTTAATATTAATTTATCTATTTTACGTTCAATAAAAGTCCTTTAAAATACCCTTCCAAGGTAATCCTTGAAAATCTTTCTTCAATCAAATGTTATTTAATTACCTTTTCACAAACAAATATAATTCAAATATAATCCAGAGCGAAGTCTCCGATTCAAAGATTTTAACTTGCACAGGTGAAACACAATCGATCATTTACACACATGTAACTGATCAACTTCGTTAATCCCTTTTTAAAAAACGCAATCTAACTTCACTTCCACGATAGCCATGTGCCCTGTTGAGTGTTATTCTGCAAACAAATTAACAATTTAGGTTGATTTATTCCCTTCTTTCCTTTTTTTTCACAGTACCTACTCGTCAAACCATCTCTTATAAATATTACATGCTGTGGGTTTTCCTCCAGCCTCCATTGTTGTGAATCCCCAGCTAAAGTCATTGTGACATGTGAAGTGGAGAGCCCGGGCCACGTCAGAATGTCCAGGTTATATTTGGGTCACTGGCGCTGAGGTGTGACATACACGCTTAGTGCCAGAACTGGCAAGCTGCTGCGAGCGGCTTCGACTTTGCCCGGCGGTGGCGAAGGGGTTTTCATGTAAACGTCTTAAGTGCGACTCACCTGGGTGCAAAATCACTTCCACAGTAACCCCTGCATTTCCTCCACTCCTCAAATTGTGTCGACACGACCTGTAGCTGAGGGGGAAGATGAACAAACGTCCTGGAAAAAAAAAGAAAAGGTTTCTACGAGCCCAACGGCGCCTGTAGGTCACACGCACAGTATTGAGTTGTGTAACGGATACTTTAAATATTTTTTTAGTGTGATTTAATCACAGATTCCGTCACAGTTAACCCTAATTACGCTTTTAATTGAATTGAATCTATTTGACATTAGTTAGATCTTTATTCTCTGAGCCAAAGTCTTAAACAGGCAAACAAAAAAACATAGATGGTAAACTACGCTTCTTTTTCTTTAAAGTTCTGTTTCAAGCGTGAAGGTGAAGCGGGCCTGGAACATCAAACCTACCGAGTTATGGAGCCTCTAGCGATCTTCTTCAGCAGCTCCAAAACAATGGTGAATGAAGAAAATGCAGTTCGACAGCAAAAGCAGTGATTTATTTATTCATTTTTTGCGTGTGTGTGTGAAAGCGAAATCTTTAAAGATTTCAGAATCTCAGAAATATATAAAAAATTAAAAGATTCTGCCATCCGGTTGGATATCAGGATCACAATCAAACATGTTTAATGAACAATAAAACTAAAAAGTTGACTTCATTTTCAGAAACTCTCATCTTATTTATAAAAACATATATTTGACTGACTCCTCATTGTGTCTTTGTAAGAAGAACATGAAACGTCCTGGCAAGCACTATAACCCGAAGCCATGTGTTATTTTTAGATATGTTGGGGATAGTGACAAGACAAAAAAAAAACGCCACAAAACTTGAAATTATAATAAAGCATCGCTCGGGTGGTTGCTAATGCTAACTGCCGCTCTCTGAGGATCTTGGATGGTCACATGACAGCAGTCAGCCGGTTCGATTACGAGTACTTTTAAGTCAAATTAAACACATTTATTTGCACACAATTCTATCCGGTTCTAACCCCCCCCCCCCCCACACACACTAAATTCTAAAAATAAATGGTTGTGTCTCTAACAATAGCTAAATCTACTTCCACAGTAGGTTACCAGAGCTTAACCACAAATGGTGTCAGAAGTAGATTGATCACCGTGAGAAAATGAAATCTGTCACAAAAGGGCTTCAGGGCCTGAGAAGAAAATTCACTCTTTGACACATGAGTTTTATAGTTTGCTAAATACGTTCACTTATGCTTCGGGCGAAACGCAGGGACACGTCTTGGCAAAGAAAAGTGGAAACCTGAGTTGATCCCTTTTGAAAATACTAGACTGAATCTAGACCAGATCAAGTATCTTCTCTCTGCATTATCAACATTATGTACATGATCATGAGGGTCAACTTTTGATCAAAAATATAGATTTGATGCAGTGGAACAAAAGTAAAATAGCCAGTTTACCAGCGTAAAGTTTCTTTGGTTACATGGTAGATTCCACGAGATCTAATTAGAGGGACCTGGATGAAACGGAAAGAGTGAACTCAAATAAAGGAGCTGACTCTTCAATGAGGAAAGTGAACCACAAGGCACCGCTCATGGTTACATAACTTTTTCCCTGCGTGTGTGCGTGGACACTTTCGTTTCTGCTTTTTTTTTTTGTAAGGAAGCAGACACCAACCAAAAAAGCAATTAGCACTAAAGAAATAGCAGGAGAAGTATGTGGTGTTTCCACTCCAGCTAGACTGCTTTAGAAGCAGTGAGTCAGAGCGGTTAACCCCTCGTAGACAAGGTAGACTCACTTATCATCACCCTGTTAAAGTTAAAATCTCAGTCTTCGAGGAGCTTTTTTACTACAAGACGGTTTGTGTCGTTAATGGGGGGAAAATGGCAGACGACTGATACCACACATCTAAAAGTCATTAAGAAAAATGTATAATTGTGTTATAATGGAACGTTTTGAGACACCAGAGCGAAGCCAGAAGCAACCAAGCATCACATCGTCACTGTAGTCATCAATAAGTAAATAATAAATAATAAATAACCAAGTTATGAGCCAAAGTCAGGTTGTATTCATCTTGATTATTATTATTTTTCTGTTGGCAAAATACTACTTTTTATCAAAGTACTAACATTGTGGGGAATTTTTTTTTGACTATGACTTGAACATTTATGCTTTGTGTGTCATGAAAATTCAAGGTTCACTACCAATATATTTAAAAAGGTATTTTTGTTGATTTTGTCTATAAATGAAAGTATGGCAATCGTTAGTTTAAATGTATGTGGCAACTACGGGTATAGTTTACTTTGTAACTCAAGGTATATATCATCATAAATATAAATATATCATTTAGAGAAAAGAGCTAAGCTAAAAGGCTCAAATACTCTTCCAATGGCAACAAATTTTGTTTTGAAATATTTCGAAAGAACTAATTAATCCTATCTGTAATGGGGAGCTCTGGGCGTACTGGGAATCAAATGTTACACATAGAAATGAGGGCCATAATTTAAATGACCAGTTTAGATCAACAGGAACATTAAAGAAATTAGTGGTAGACGAACACATCAGGAACTTGGAAAAAACTCTTTTACTCAAACTATTTCCATTTAAGCAACAGCAGAATATGCTGTTTTTTCCTTGTATTTTCTAATACCATTTTTATTTTTTTTATTTTAAACAGTCAAGACTTGTGCAGTAGAAAACTCTTACCATTATTTTTAACAATGTTCTTCACTACCTAGTCCGGACAAATCACCCGGAGAGTCTGTGAGGATCACGTGACCACCAAAGTGTTTTGAAGCAGTGAGTCATAGACGGCATATGAAGTACTGAAAGAAGGAACTGACACAACAAGAGCCTTTATTTTTGTATTATAAACAGGTTCACATACGTGATGTGACTACATGTAGGAGCTAAAGAATTGCAGTTCCACTATTCCAAAGTGAGTTTAAAGTACCAAATTTGACCAGTTATCTCGAGACACTATAGAGCCTAAACTACATTTTAAATAAAAAATTGAAAAAAAAACAATCCCAATGACTCACAGTGAGCACATGTACAGTATGTATTGCTGCTACTTTTAGTAACGTATATTTATGTGTTTTTGTTTGATTCAGTAGTCAAAGCAATAAGGAAACGATGACTATATTTGGACTTCTGGCCGGAAAAATCCGAGGAGGAAGGGCAGATATTTACCACCGTGACTCTAAATATCGGATCCGTTTCAAAATACATAACCTGATGGTGTGGATGTCATCTGGGTGTGCGACTCCCCGTCCGGAGTCAGAGGTCGAAGTCCAGTATTTGTCACATCTGAGTCGAGTTTGACCGTACGTGTGGCTGTAATTACTCTTCTCTGATAAATGAGCGTATGCACTAATGTGACTTGTTATAATGGACAATATGAGTCACGGTGGTTGAGTCACTCTGTGGCACGTCCTGCTCTCTGCTTATCCTCTAGACTCCCTCCCCCCCCCGCCGCCTTCTCGTACTCCTACTCATCGTCCACAGCCAGTGACTCACGGTGCCAGTATCCTGTGACACTGTGAGAAGGATCACACAAGCAGCGCTATCTCCCTCCTTCGTTCCGACGTGCACGAACACATGTACACACGGAAAGCGCACACACTAAGTCCGGGACTTGAGTCAGCCTCCGAGCAGAGCCGGAGCCCTGCTGGGAAAGACGAGCAGGCAAGCCTCGACAGAATGCTAATGATGTCATTAACCCCTGGACTCCGGGTCAGGGGGGGAAAGTGGCTCTAAAAGGCAGAGATCACGTCACTCTTCCTCTTACTCGTTACATATTTAATATTAGATATGCACGCTGGTGACCCGGCCCAATAGGGCTGCACCGAATGATAAAGAACGGTTTTCATAAAATTTGTACAATGTGAATAGTGATGGTCTCGTTTTTTTTGATCCTCAAGAGAAGCAAAAAGATAAAAACAACTTTACTGACATTTTTTTTTTCCTGTATGAAATTAATTTTTGTTAACAACAGGGAAACACACATGATTTGTTTGTTTTTGTGTGTGTTAAATTGTTATAAATATAAAGCACATGTTACATGCATTTCTTTATGACATTTTTTGACAAAAGTACAGATTCAGTGTTGTCCATCTGGATCCACAAACCTGTTGAAGAATTTACCACTATGTGTGGAGACAAATGAGTGTTCTCTAGTGATGTGCTGATGAAGCTTCATGAAGCAGTGATGTTTGTTGTTTAGAGGTCAGTTTTTAAATGATGTTACGTTAGAACAGTTATTAAAAACAAAGAAAGTAGTGCAGAGACCGCCATCTAGTGGGATCTGAAAGTAATGACACTGCTTCATGAAGCTTCATCAGACCATCACTTGCTCTATGCTCTTTGCCACTAGTGTGTGTCGGTTCGCCACTTCCCCATGCAAAAAAATGTAGCTTATTACAAAGATAAACTAAAGAAGGGCAACAATTGTGTGTAAATAAATACAAGTAATAAACACCTTGCGGTAAATCAGCGACTTGACTGAGGTGCTTTTCTAGTTGTGGTATTGTAAAGAAAACAAACATTGCCATGGGCTGCGGTGACTTGTCATAAATGGGAACGTCGGGACTGAAATCACCTTTTTTTTTAAATAGAACATTGTTTCGGTTGTGTAATGAGTGTCATAGTGTAGCAACACTAGAAACATGTTGTAAAATGTTCTTGTTTCGCAATATATGTTTTGTAATATTATGATACAGCGTTTCTTCACAATAGGAATACTGTATTGTTGGCCTCAGGACATTTTTACACAATAAGAAAAACCTCCCAAGGGAGTTTTAAGAAGGAGCATGGGGGCTGGAGGGGTCATTTAGTCTCGGCAAATAGGGTCATTGAAGTCAGCTGGCCACATGAACATCTGTTTCAGCCACTTACACACATCAATATTCACATGAGAGCGGCACACACACCTGTGAAATCAGCCATTAATATGTAAATATGAGCCTTGTGACATCAATGCTAGCTCACATTTGCACATAAAAAACCCAAGGACACAGCAAGGGGAGGAGGAAGTGTCCTCAAAGATGACTGGGCATTAGGTAAACACCAGTCAGAGCAGGAAGTGACTGTAGAAGCTTTTCCTTGAAGGAAATGTGTGTGTGTGTGTGTGTGTGTCAGCTGACTTTGAGACCACAACACAGTCTGGTAGGTTATATTTTTAGCCGTGTATCTGTATCAAAAGCGGTACATTTCCTTCCAGAAATTGGACGAGGGACACATCTCGTTTCCAGCTTGAAAACTCCAAATGTCCGCTGCTGGGTTTTATACGACTTCTTCACTGACACCACTTTCACATGCAAATCCATAGGCAGGACATTTATTGTGCCACCACCTCTGAAAAGCTCAATTATGTCGGCAGGGAAGGACAAGGATAAGACGAGGAAGGACCGAGTTCAGTGAGGTGAAAGACTCTTTTGATGGAGGAGGGGTTTTTTTTTCTCGTCTTTCAAAGAGAATGTCGGGCAGCGTAACATGACTTTACACTTCTTTTCATAAATAGAAGAAATAAAATAAATATAACTCTAAGTTGTTAATTTAAATCATGAAGTGACTGCTTTTCGAAACCTCACACTGTCTAAGTTTAATCACACGTCATGGAGAGTAATTGTACAAGTTATGACAAAAAGAAGTAGAATGTTGCGTCTTCTTCAACGGAAATCAAGCAAGTTTCTGTATCTAGAAAATATGAAACATTTGTGTTGGTAATAAGAAACATAATGGAAATAGAAAACTTTCTTTAATTATATATTTTACTGTTCATTCTAATTATATTTTTATTGTTCATTCCATAATTGTATTATTCATTCTAACTATTATTTTACTATTTATTATAACTATTATTATACTATTCATTCTAACTATTATTTTACTATTTATTAAAACTATTATTTAACTAGTAATTCTAACTATTATTTTACTATTCATTCTATTGATTATTTTACTGTGCTATTATTTACTATTCATTCTAACTATTGTTTTACTGTTCATTCTATTATTTTTTTACTATTATAACTATTATTTTACTACTTTTATATATATATTTATAGTATATATTTTAACTATTCATTCAAACTATTGTTTTATTGTTCATCCTATCGTTTTACTGTTTATTCTATTTTTTTTACTTTTCATTCTATTATTTTACTGTTCATTCTAACTATCATTTTACTGTTTATTCTAATTTACTATTCATTCTATCTATTATTATACTGTATACCTTATTAAGGATGTTTTATCCTTATTACCACAGAGAAAAGTGTTTTTGTTGTGTTGGGAGTAATGATTATTGAAAATAAATGTTACTTAGTGCTGCTTTATCTTTGTTCTAGTGTTCTTGTTCTGGTACTTAATTATTCTGAGACTTCAAACCACCTCCTTACTTCGTTCCAATAATGCACATGCAGTCGGTGTGAGCTCCAGATCACCAAGGATTCTCGTTGGTTTTCTTCTTTGCAGAGATTCAGGTTCATTAAGACATAAGGATGTAGTATGATGAAAAACTGCTTCCGCCAAACCCCTGCCGGAAACTGCCTTCTCTGATCATGACACCATTTCATAGCACTTTGGTTCTCCTTTACCACATTATAAAAAGTGAATCCAAAACCTTGAAAATCAGATTTTTTTGTTTTTTCCATCTTTTTTATGAGCAAGAGAACACTTTGGGAATTACTTGAGATCTTTGTGTTTCTTTCTTCCTCATTGTCAGCCTGCATCACTTAACTCTTGCTCTCCCCACTCCATCTTCAACCCAAGTAAGATATTGTGTTTCAGGCCGGCCATTTCTCACTGTCAGTAATGCACATCAAATCCCACAAGTAGGAGGGCAAAGAGGTTTGATCGGCTATAATGCCTTTACCTACACTATCAGCTTAAGAGAGGAAATCACATTCAAACTCGCCCCGCTGGAGCACATGTGGGTCTCCACTGGCTTTCAGCTGTGGAGGGTTCACGAGGCCTCAAATAGAATCTGGAGCCCTTAATCCATCTTGATCTCATTTTCACACAAGTGGAGAATTTTGACTAATATTTTCCTTGATATTCCTCCACGGCAGGACACAAAACAGCTCCTCCAGGTCCAGTCTGGGTCTGGTGAGGAGCTATTTTAAGACTGTGACGATTCAAATATGGCCTGGCGCTGATCTTGGTGAGACCGAGCGGTAATTATAGTATGTTTTGTGTTCCGTGGTGTAAAAGCAGGGGAATGTGCTGTGGTGACTCCATTGGTACTTTCCAGCTTCTCTAGAATGAGCTTATCCTCAGATGACCTACCCGGTCTGCTGACAGAGCTACAAACGCAGTAAATGGAACCACAGACGGATTCTATAAAACTGGACCTCTTTTTTTTCCTAAGAAATCATCACAAAATTTCAATCGTGAAAAAAATATCCTTTATTTGATCAACAAATCCACATTCTTTAGCCAACACGGGGTGATTACTGATGTTGTCCAGCACTTAAAGTTAAATTATTATTAACTGTTCTCGCTTTGCATGACATTTCCTGCTTGTTTTTTTTATTTAGGTAGGTTTTAAAAGTTCCACAGATGACCTAGCAAAAAACAGGACTCTTATTATTCTTTGAAGCAAGCTGACAACCGTTCTTAATCTTTTGGTTTATTGATTTCAATGTATTGAACTTTTTATGTTAAATGCAGTCCTTGGTGGAGTTTTGAGCTGTCTCAGAATTTTTAGACATCTTTGTAACACCAAATAAATTCAATTCCCAGAGAGGACCCATTATCTTCTATTGTGAGGGGCTGTCGAGCAGAAAAAAAGAAAAACGAAGAGCCAAAATATAAGGAAAAAATACGTTGGAAAAAAGAGATGAACATACAATAAACTGAAATACAATACAATATTTATAAACCTTTTTTTTTTTTTTTTTTTAATAAAGGTTTTCTTCTTCATATTGATTTTGAGTGACAGGAAATATTTTTTTAAAAAATGGAAAAAAGTCCTAAACAAAGAATTTAAGAAGGTAAGTACAATAATAAACACAAAATAAAAATGTTAGCTATCACACACAAGTTTTAGATATACCCTTAACTCATTAAATACAGTCAAAGGGTGGCAACACATTACTCATGTCTAGTGTAACAGAATAAAAAGATGCTTTAAAAATGTCTTATGTGAATACATAAATATAGCAATGAAGAAAAAAAAATTCGGTCTGAATGTGTCATTTGTTCAAATATTTTGCCCCTAACTTCACAGGCCATCTTCAGGAAAACATCTGCATCTAAAACTGGAACAAACATTTATTTTAAAAGACCAGATGCAGCATCTTGAACCTTTCACTTGGAACAAAATTAAATACAAACCATCTAGTGGGCAGAACACGTCCATGTCCTCTAGATGGCACTGTTTACACTGCAACATCTGTCCTCATCACCGAGCGAAAACAAATAACAGATTTAAAAATTCTTTCTCTAATGCGATAAATTAAATTCTGCATTATACAGTTTATAATTACAGCGGCACAATAAATACAGTTAACAATGCACATAAGCTGGGAGATACACAGCTGGCCCCTTGCACACGAGGATGAAGATGTGTAACATGATATCTGATCTGGCAATCAATGTGAAACAAGGAGATGATAAGATCAGTCACAATTTTTCTGCGCTTTTTTTAATGCCTCCTAATGTCATTAAATGTGACTGCCATTATTCGAGAATGCATTTGGGCCGCTCCGCCGGGGCTGTTTAATGAAAAGTGCAGTCTTATCGTGTGCCCATAGCATCCACAATAGCTGCATATATTACAGGTTTGATGCACTCTCCTTTTTCATCATGTCTGTTTAGAGTCTTTTGTTGTTCTTTTGTTTGTCTGCAACTTTCCCCTCTGTTTATCTGCCTTCTCACACTCCTGGATCTTTTGCCGAGGCCTCTGGGCAGGCGGATGACAGAGGTTGCACCGGTTGAGCCTTCCTCAGGCATCAAAAAAAGCAGAGACAGGCTCTGTCACATTATGCGGGCTCTTCTTCTCCTGGCCTTGATTGAAAGTAGTGATCCAAAACTGATGCCGAGAGGAGCCGGTGCTCACCTCTTGTCAGCCGCGGATGTTCTGGGCAGGCAGACAGGCGAGCAGCAATGACAATGTTGGACACGCTCGGTGGGCTGTGACAAGCGACTTCACACTTTGACACACATGGTGATATCTCACTCAATGTCTGCAGTTGTCTTGAGAGGCGTTGATGGCATCACATGTAGATTCATGACTTGTATTGATGCCTTTTAACAGAAGTGTTGGAGATTCGTGTCATCTGTGCAATGTTCCTGTCTGATGTTCTTAGTCGGTTTATTTAACCAACCCATAAATACAAAAATCATGGCAGGTAGTCTTTAGTGAACCCTTTTTTCTTTTTCTTTTTTTGAGACGCCATCCATCCATCTTGTCCAGCTCACTCCAAAACCCCAGAGTGACAGCACATTAAAAAGGACATTTTAAAGCTTTTTTTTTAAACTCTATTGTAGATTTAAAAACTTTTTTTTTCCTTAACTTACAGACAAAGTGAGCATCTGATCATTAGTAATCTAGTTTTGGCGATTATTTACAACAACAAATATAAAAACCTAACTCTCAAGTGTTTAACTTATTACTTCATAAAGTTTCCCCCCTGTATGAAATATCAGCGAACAAGAGGTTACGAGAGCGAAGAAATAATAATGGTTTTCACTCCTCCTCCAGCCAGCTGTAATCACACCCCGCTTTGTTAATACAACGAGTCCGTTGGAGAGATTGAAAACGCGTGGTGACAAACCTTGATGTTTGACCAATCACAGAATAGTGGGTGTGGTTATGTTGAACAAGATTTAATCTCCAGAAAAGTGTTTAGAATATTTCAATGAAAATAGTTTTGTACAGACAGACATACTGATGAGTACAATAGAGGTTCAATATCTATTTAAGAAACACTTACATTAACATGCTGACCTTAAAATGTTTTTTTTTCTATTAATTTTATGTTGCTGCACTTAAAGGGTTAACTAATGGGTATGACATCACAGACCAGTGTAGTGGCCAATAAACCACTTTATTTGATATGACACACGCAAATAGAAAAAAATAGCTATTGATTTATTTTTTTGTTACATGCACTCTATCCGTGTGTAATAATGAGTCACTTAGTCGTTCTGGCCTTTATATTCTCAGGGAGATAGCATACAAAAAAAAACTGATGGTCCTTTGATTGGTTACTAGTGATGGGCAGATGAAGCTTCATGAAGCAGTGACATGTTGTCTAGAGGTCAGTAGGTGGCGCCATCAGTTTAAAAATTATGAAATGTTCCATTGGAACAGTTGTTCAAAACAAAGGAAAATAGTGAAGTGAACGCCATCTAGTGGACTCTAGAAATAATGACACTGCTTCATGAAGCTTCATCGGACCATCAATACTAGTTACTATGACCTCTTGTCCACATTTGTAATAGCTTTAGACAGGAAGGCTTATTCACATAAACCTCCCTGAGAAGCTTCTACACCTCTGATGTTGACTTAAGGTGTATTCAGTTTTTTATTTTCTATTGAGGAGCAGTAGGTATGAGGCAAAGATGATGATGCCAAGCTTGTATTTGGTGAAGACTTGAGGACCGGTGTGACTAGTGTGTGAAATTTCAGAAAGCCAAAGATCATATAAAGGAGTGTCATGAGATTGTCATGGGATGCCGTGTAATTCTGCTGCCGCGGTGATATTATCGTGTGAATATTTGCTTTGCTTATCTGATAGTTGATCAGGGATTAAGGGTGTGATGGCAACGGCTCAGGTGGAGGTACATCTCGGATTTGGTTCACATGTGTTTCTGAAGGGACTTTTAATTTAAAATAATGTGCAAACTAATCTAAACCCTTCCCCGAAGATCAAAGTTATACAACAAACTCAGTTTCAGAGTGTTTCCAAACCAATAATGTTCTTTTACAATGATTTAAAAAAATGTTGGATATTTCTTATCAGATATGGCAAATTCTTCCAGTAAAAGTCGTTTCGGGCCACAAACGCTGAATTTATCCAACAGATCCGGAAGTCATTTAAAGCTCAAGTACACAGCTTGAACCTGAGGCTACATACCTTCATATGCATCATTCAAAGATGTTAAGCAAGGTCGAAGAAATGTGTGCCGACAACATTTGGTCGCTCACCAACACAAACATCACAGGACATGTTGATTAGTACCTGCTTAACTATTTTAATGATGTCATTCTTTTTCCAAAACATCTTTTTGATTCTCCAAGATAAAGGTTTATCTTCACGTCTTTGATCATGATTATGAGTCTCAAGAGAAATTCACGTAAAAGATTCCATGTTAATTAACAACAAAGAGACTTTATTTTTGAGTTCTTCTGTTGGGCGAGACTGCAGGTCGCTTGGTAAAAGTGTCATTCAGCTTGTTGACAACATCGAAGAATTTAGTTACTCATATACTCTGTTAAATATGCTCTGTATTACTTTTATCTTTCTGGAATCATAACTGTGGACACGAGTTCCCCTCGAGCAGATCAACAGGAACTTCCTGGTGAGAAAAAATGTGGCTGAGAAATGTTTCCACCAACATGTTATCAACCTTCTCCAAATCACTACACTTCCAAAATGATCTGCAACAGACACAACTATTTAATCCACGAAAAAAGATAACCAATCAGCGGAATACATTTGTAAAAGCATGTTTTACACCATTAAACAACTAATATTGTTCCACATATAATCCATCAGAGGATACAGGACATACAGCACTTGTTCCATCCATCTAATGACCATTTCATGTTCTACCTTCGGGGATCTCCCGCTGAGCCAGTCAACAGCACACTTCCAGAGACCTGGACATGCGGTAAATATCCTAAAAATATACCTGAATCCCCTCAAATGGCTTCTCTATCGATATAAAGAAGCAAATGTTATACAGCGAGTCTCTCTCGGATCATTGACCCTCCAAAGAAGAGCCAGACACCATTTGAGGAAAAACTAATTTGACTCATTAAATCTACAATGCTGTTTGTTTTTTCCTCACTCATGAGCAAGAGAGGGGGAAGGATCTTCCCTCCAACCTAGAAAAGACAATCCTGACAAGCGTGTATTTACAATGATGATTGTCTGGAACTCTGCCACTATACACACAGTAGTACTTAAACACACATCTTGCACCTGCTCACCAAATATTCACAACTTTTTCTGCTTTTTTTCCTTAAGGCTGCTCCTTTCAGGGGTCGCCACAGCAAATCAACCTCCTCCATCTAAGCCTGTTCTATGTATCCCTCTCTCACACCAACCATGTCCTCTTTCACTACGTTCATAAACCTTCTATTTGGTCTTCCTCTAGACCTCCTGCCTGGCATTTCCAACCTCAGCATCCTTCTATCAATATACTCACCACCATCTGTCCCTCTGTCTTCCTGTCCTGGATACCAAACCAACATGTCCACTGAAGTCTGCACCAATTACCACTCTCTCATCTCTGGGGATGTCCTGCAACACTCATCTACCTCACTAATCCAACTGTGGGGCATAGCCACTAATAACATTTAACATCACACCTTCAATTTCAAGCTTCAGACTCATCAGTCTATCTGACACCCTTTTCACTCCCAGGTCATAAAAAAGGATTTTGTTAGGATAAGCCCTACTCCATTTCTCTTCCTATCAATACCATAGTAGTACAACTTAAAACCTGCACCTAAGCTTCCCGCCTTGCTAACTTCCCACCTGGTCTCCAGGACACACAGTATATCCACCTTCCTTCTCTGCATCATGTCAATCAACTCTCTAGCTTTTCCCGTCATTGTCCCAATATTGAAAGTCCTTACTCTCAGTCCCAGACTCTTGCATTTCCTATTTTCTCTCTGTTTCTTAACCCGCCTTCCCCCTCTTTTCCTTTGACTCCGAGCCACAGTAGTCCAATTTCCATTGTTGCCCTGTAGGTTATCGGCACCAATGGCGGTTGTTTTTAACCCGGGCCTTGACCGATCTGGTATGGTAGTCATGGTTGTGATTCGCATATTTGGTTTTGGCACAGATTTTACGTCTGATGCCCTTCCTGACACAACCCTCTGCATTTATCCGGGCTTGGGACCTTCTTAAAATAATACACTGGCTTGTGACCCCTCAAGGCTGCATTTCACCAGATATTCTCCACACGATTCCAATAAATAATGAAAATTGAATACAGGGAATCACATTATTAAAAGCAATACAAAATATGATTAACAGAAGGTACTGCTGCTGCATGGATGTTTGTGTCTCATTTTACCTCCAAGAAGTTTCCTTTTGAATGTAATCTATATACCAAACATTTTTTATGGTCTTTTACTCATCACAAGTACAACTGATTTGTTTTGTGGCAGGAGATTCATATAAAGTGCCGATCATTACAAAAGTATCTCCAAACTTTTTCACTTTCACAACAAGATTTCTGTTGTTTTTTTTTAAAATGCCTCTGCGGCAACAAATCCATTTTTTCATTTTGGCAGCCGAATGGTGTATTTACATTAAATTACCAATGTTCTTTCAAGTCTCCAGAGAGAGTGACACTTTCATAGTTTTATTAAATAAAATACTGCTCTGGAAGAACCCACAGATGAGTTTTTCCAAAACCAGAATGGGCGAAGCAGTAATGGATGTCGTGAAAAAACAAAATATCTAAAACAGCATTGTCGTACACTTGATGTCCTCGAGTGGCGTTTTTTTTTTTTCTTCTCCCCCCGACTCTCGCAGACATTGCATTTTTTTTTTACATGTTTCCCCAACTTTCTTCTTCACAAAGTTTCCTCCTTAGCTTCTGTCACTCCATCATTGTGGTTTCTCCATCTGTGGCCACTGAATGGCTGCACTGCAACTGCTTTTGTCTGCACTTTCTTCTGTCATGAATCTTTACTGTAGCACATGTTGAGATCATTAATTCCAAACCCAGCCAACAACAAAAAAAACAAAACACTTCCCACACATGCGTGGCATTCGTTCCTCCACTCTCTTTCAGACGTACACATAATGCTCCCTGCATTGCTCCAGCTGTCTGTGAAGGGAGAGAAATCCTGGTCGCTTTTCATTGAATCAAACGGGCTGGCGGAGAATGTGGGTGTGCTTTATATCATAAAAAATAGTGTCTCCTGCAAAGGTTTGTCGTTTAGAAAAAGAAAAAGACCAGGGGGGGAATGAAAAGGTAAGGATTTATGCACCGAGCATTGGCAGTATTCCTTTATACCTCCCTTGTTACATGTAACGACGCCGTTCCAAAGCAGTGCCAGATATGAAATATTCAACAGCCGTATTACTATTACAACACGGAGAGGAAAGTTGCACGTTCTCACCGCACGCTTTTAATTTAGAAAAAGTTGATGATCATTGGTTCAAATAGGAGCTGCGTTTTGGTGGAAGCACGGCTGCATTTTTAACAAGGATCTCAACTTTTTCTTTAAGAAAAAAAAAGAGAACCTCAAGGGTGGAGGGGCAGAATGAAAGAGAAAAGAGAAAGCTAAGGACTTAAGAGACAACGATAGTGTGCACAATCTGTGGAAGACACAGAGAGAGTGTGCTCTTCAGAGGGTCTCTATACTGCAGACAGCTCTCTGGCATGGCAAACGCCTGCTGGTCCTGAGCAGAGCTGGGCTGGAAACCAGCTCAAAGCCCTTCACCTTCACAGCCGGGCTGGCACGACGTGTCAAGCATGGTTGGCATAGCGCAATGTTTATCACACAAAGGCACGATCAAAGAGCGCGGGTATCTGGCTATACGACTTTCATCTGGGTTCCCACAGCTGACAGTACTATCCATGGGGGCTCCGCTCTCCCTTTTCTCCGCCTTTAATGGTCTCTATCTCTCTCCTACCTCTCTATTCTCTTCTCCCCCTTCCACCATTTATCACTGAAGATAAGGAGACTTAACCAGAGAAAATTCTCTCCTGATCAATGATGGTTTTATGGGCCTGGGGATCAGAAGTTTTTTCCTCTGGGCATGCAAGACAGGGCGTAAATACTTGTACTACGGTTTTTATTGCTCTCACACTCAAACAGTTAAAATTATTTGAAATATTTAAAGTAAAAAAAAAACTGCAGAAGTGTTTTGTTGAATAAATGAGGGAAGATAAGTCGTGGCTGTAAGTCAAGTGAAACTTGACACATGCCTGGTAGAACATTGACTTGTTTTCAACTCAAAATCCATGTTGAAATATTTTCATTAGAATTGTTTAAGAGTGATGAGAACAGGGGCCAAATTTTGTCACTGCGAGTGGCCAAAGCCGAAAATAGAAAAATGGTTTTGAAGTTAATTAATTTATGAACTTAAAATTAGACTAATGTAGTAAGCCATCCTAGCTCTGGATGAGATTGTGGTGATGTGATCCTGATGGTTGACCTGACACGCTGCATGGCAGCCTACTCCCATCATTGTATAATTGCGCGATTGAATGGGATGACTCGGTTTAATGTGCTTAGGGTGTTGGAAAGCATAGAAAGATGCTGTATAAGTAAGAGCAGTTTTCTCGACACAAAACTATCAATAAATAATAAAAAAAAAAAACAAGACCACAAGTAGCCACAGGACCATAATCTCACATATCAATTACTGCTCAATTATTAAACAATACCTGGGCATATTAGACCAGAGGCCTTCAACCTTTTTTATCGCAACACGGACCAGTTTAGCATGGGCATTATATTCATGGGCCAACCTTCATATGAAAACACTTTTCCACTAGTTTACAGGTGTATTTTTAATCGAGTACACTTGAATAAAACAATATATATATATATATATATATATATATATATATATATATAATATACATAAGGGGGTTTGGGACCACAGTATTAAACCATCAGTTTAGCATATTTAGTGACCATCTAAGGCTGTCCCCACCCTCTCACCCAAAGTAGCTGGGATAGGCGACCAAACCTAGGGAATCAGTGGAAGAAACGCTTTCTTCCTAAATTAATTAATATCAACTGTTGAAGTTTGTTATGAGATGTAATCTGCTTTGAGTGTAGTACGATTCCACATTATGAGTGCTGAAAGTACTTTTCACACAGTGACTATAATGATTTTGCTGTTCATATTCCAGGAGCCTTTCCGTTGTGCGATACATAAAGTATTTTTTCCTGTCTGATTCACTGTAGGGCAAGTGCTCAGCAAGCCATTAGCTAAAACATCTGGCTACCCTATGCAGGAGTGTTTTTGGAGTCTGTGGCAGGCAGGCAAGGCACCCAGAAAAAACAAAGACTTTACTTGTCTGCAAAGATGCTTTTAGGCATTTCTGGTCGATCAGGTTCAGTTCTGAATTTATTTTCCTTTGTGGACAGAAGTGTGGAGATGATTTTCCAAGATGACGCCAGAACACAGATTTAGAAAGCTCCAGCATAAAGTTTGGCAATTAGTATTCTATCTCCATGTTGCCGAGCAGAAGCAGTGGGAGGAGGTTACAGCGAGGCGGGGGATGCTGCGGTTGAAGGCTCAACGTTAAACAAGGTATTTATCATTCTGTAACAGTATCGCTTCATTTTGTGATTCAGACACGCACCAGGAAGAAAAAGAAGCCCTCTTTCCAATAAGTCTTTCACAGAACTGATATGTGAATCACGCATTCCCCTCGTATTCCTCTCCACCTCGCCTGACATCCTCGGCGGAAAAATGGAACTCAAAACAAATGATGTCCGCGGCCACATCCTGCCTCATCCAACATGAAAAACGGTGCTCTTTGGCGTACAGTGCACTCTTTGGAGGAGCTCCATCCCCCCCGAGTGTATGGAATGTGTGTCTCCTGTTGTTGCGATCAATCCCAATTTAACAGACACAAGCTCAAAGTCAACCTTCGGGGAGCCATGAAAGCTGACAGGTGAGAACTCACTGCCGTCTCCCCAACTCACATCAAAAGACTTGGTAAGAGTGGCGACTGGTGTGGAAGACGAGAGCTTTTAGAAAGAACAAAGAGTGTTGCGTGGTAGAAAGGACAAGTCTTCAGGCGTGGAGGGCGACGTCGGACGAGTGGCTACGATGGAGGCCATAAATATATATTTATATTATTTTTCACAAGCTGAATTACAGGATTGGCAAACTCTTATAATAATCTCAAAACACTGATTAATTTGACACAATTTACATGCATTTTAACGCCCCCCCTCCCCCCAAGTTACACATTGTAACTTTTATATGGAAACTGTGAAGCCAATTCATTGAGCATCCTATTGTTTGATCCAGCTGGGCGATGTGGTAACAGGCTTGCTAATATTCATAGGATCTCTGCCCTTTAAGGGTTAATACCAATGTTAATAACAATGGCAGTGGGCACAAGGCTGAAGGCAGAACCCGCGACAGTGTGGGTTACTGATCTTGACCTTGTGGCCACACTCAGGAGGTACACTCTCCTCCTACAGCATATTTCTAGGTGGACACGAAAAAAAACACAGAATGCCTTCCATTCTATAGCGCTGAATCAGTTGCAGATCAGTGCTTGTTTTGAATAATCCCAAAAAGAGTTTGTTTTTTAGATCGCAGAGGTGACGGTGACATGTCAAAAGGCACGAACGAGCTACTACACAGTTTTTCCATAAAACCTCAGCAAAAATATGCTATCCTCGGCTCACATCCACTTTTTTATTGTCTACCAGCTGTTGAAAAACTTAACACTCCAAAGGAGAAAAAAAGAACTGCAGAGGTCCTCTGAGGATCCATTTGTACAGCTCCAGCAGGTAAGCACTTATCTACTTTTATTTTTCAGCACGTGACGCATGCATCATTGATTTTTAATTGGATTGAACTTGGATAAACAGTAAAGGTAGTTTTTATAAATAATATTCTAAATGTTTGCAAGAAATCGTTTTGCTTAATTGTTATCTATTCAACTTTCCATTCATCTATTTGACACCTGAACATGTGTCCCATCCTGTCATTCCAACCTTATTGAATCGTCACATCTAACTTTTGTGTTACTGTTCCCAGACTAAGAAGACATTGTAAGCCATGTCAATTCCATTTACAGTATGTATTTTTGGGCCTGAGGGTTGTCGCAAAGGATTAGCTGGTGCAGCTTTCAGAGCTCATTCATTAAAAAAAGTCAGAAGGGGTTGATTTTAATTGATTATAATAGATGACTAAGCTATCGGTTTTATTCATTTATTCTAGACTAGAAAGTAATTTATGTTTCCTTGGCCCAATTACCCTTCCAGTGGGGGGTTTACAGGAGCCTGGCCTGGGCTCGACGGTGAGCAAATGTTGTCCGGGCCTGAATCAATGCGCCCGAAAAAGCTGATTTGGACCACCGCCCCATGCGCTCACCACCTGTGGGAGGGGCCAAAGGTGTCAGGTGGAATGTGAGCTGGACAGTAGCCAAAGACAGCGATCTTGATAATCAAATCCTAATTACACCTTTATCTTGTTTATTTGATTTTTCCTTTGACGAAGCTATGGAATGCGATAGCCGACTTCAGTTTTAAAGACGACCAGATTACCTAAGTCTGGGGGCCACATTTTTCTACTTTTGAACAAGTCTCAGCTCAAGATATAATTAGTCTATTCTATGATTGCAAGTAGAAAAAATAACACATATACATATATATATATATATATATATATATATATAGTTAGTTAATTAGTTGTTAGAATAACGTATGAATTTTGATGCAACTTTTTTCAGAATTTCCGACATTTAAAATGTTACTTTTACAAACACACTTTTGTGGCTTTCATTTTCTCTGATAGACAAATACAGCAGGCTGTGGAAAATATGATAACGGGCTGCAAACGTCCCTAAGGTACAGCCTTTGTCAACCCTGGGATATGCATCTGAGCTAATTATATTGAAAAATGCTTTGCCAGATCATTACAATTCAGACTTTCGTTTAGCGTAACATCCTGCAGGTTGAAGGGAAGAAAGGTTTTTTCTTCTTTGTTGCTGAGTTATTAAGGCATTGGAAACAACTAAGCATGGTTGAGAGCGAAGCAATCCATGTTTAAGAGTTATTGTACCCAAATCCAATTAGCCACAATAGCTGACACATCCAATTATTTTTTGGTTACCTGCTTAATGTCGAGTCCTCTTAATTCACTAGATGTGACAAAGCCAGATTATAGCACCTTGGCCAGAAGAAGAGATCAGTGGAGGTCAATAGGTGCTGGTATCGTTCCCATCTGATTGGCCGGTCTTCCAGCCTGTTTTCTATCTCTCTTGTCCTGTCGTTAAATGCCTGTATCTTCTGAGCAGGAAGTAAAGATTGTAGCCCTCGGAAAGCATTTAGATCTCTCACAGATCTGCTTAATGCTGCCCATCGATTCTGCTTCCCTTTTAAAAACCAATAGACAACTTGGATGCTCCAAATGGCCCCTTTCCCAATTACAGGCTTGGATGGCTTTCAATTCTCCTGCAGAAACACTCTGGCCCAAAATCCAGATAACTACTTAGCAGCCTGTGATCCCTCTTTTGCCTAGTATGTTCCTGAACACGCACGAATGCTACCAAATTTTATTTCATTAAAAGTTGTGCAAACAAGAGTAACTTTGTTGTTTTTATCTGATGAAAATGGATCACGCTGGTGTTCATAACAGAGTAATGTACGACCCACCCTTCCATTATAACGGATGATTTATCACTGACTTCAAAAATGAACCTGTGTTTCCAGTAAACACCAGGCCAGATGAGGAGCAGCAGAGTCCAACGATAGGATCAACTCAGACTTGGCCGGGGAGCGAGAGAGACGAGAGCTGCTGTCAACAATTCCTTCTGGTGAACAGATGTGGGGGAACTCCCTCACTACTCCTTTTGCCTGCAGCCGTAGTTACTCACGCTGACCCTCTCAACCCACACACGTACTGTACACATTCAAACTGGGCGAAAAGCAAAACAGTCATTTAGAGTAAATTCTTGGAATAGTTTGCATAACTGTGGTGAACTTTACGCAGAAAAGCCTCAATTTAAGGCAACAAATGTAACCGTGGGTTAGACACAAAAGGTGTTTTTTACTGTTCGGTTTTTTGCACAAATGCCATTCGGGAGTGAGGCCAGGAGAGGTAAAATGTTGCTGATTTATCCTTTTCCAGGTCTGTTCAGACACCACTATTTGATGTCCAAACAGACATAAAGCAGCTGCCTCTTTGAGCAGCCCTTAAAACAAAGATGCTATCAGTCAATGGGCAGAGCTTTAGCCATGCCGCCAAACTCCCTCTCCCTGTCTCCGCACCCTAAGCGAGCTGTGTTTATTGTGCATCTATCACTTAAAGGAGTTGGTCTTACGCAACAGTATTGAGCGGCTGGATTCTATCCATGCGGTGATTTACAGGGGCAAGAAGCAAAAGGTTAATTTGATTACACAGCGAGAGACCCGCAGAAACACTCATATCTAACTCCGATTTTTTTTGGTTTTCGTTAATCAAAGCAGAATGAAAGCCCGCACTATTTCCAAAACAAACATATCCTTCTGTTTAACCGGGCTCAAAGCTGCCGTGTACACTAAACTAACAACACATTCTAGTGAGTACCACATTTCTAAAAGACAAGTTGCACAATCAGAGTTTTCATTAGAGCGTTCAATTGTATGAGTCAAGGCCAAAAATATAAAGAAAACCTTATTTTTTATTTTGCTCATTCCAAGATAACTCTTTTTCATGTGCTATTAAGAATCAATGGATTCATGAATAGACAATTTTCATAAGTTCTCAAGGTTTTATTAAAGCGGTAGTTCGCCCAAACTTCACTAATTTTCTACTCACCTTCATGCCGACTAAGAGTTGGTATTCTTTACAGAATAATCTGTTCCTTTTTAGAGTTATTGGCGAAAATGTATGTTCATTTGAATGGGGCGACTGAATCTCAGTGGTCTTTGTCTTCCTCCAAAAAGGACACCCTTTATGCAGCTTAGAATGTAGCTCAGAAAATTCTTATCACTTGCTTTTATCTCTGAACAGGCACAGGTGAACAGACTGGAAAGATATGGTCAGGAAATGGTAATTATTGGACAAGAAACTGATGATTACATGTGGCTGTGTCAGTGTGTCAGCTGTATGTCTGATTCAACTCACTTCACTGTACACTTTTCTGAAGATGACAAGGGAAAATAGTAAAACAGGTGTTTTCGCGTCGACATAGTTTTAGTTCAGAGGAACAGGAATTACATTATTGAGATTGTTGTGAGGTTTTTTTTTTTAAACTTACTATTTGTTTGATTTCAGTTTGCTGTCAAACACGTTTACATGATCAGTTTTTCTTACTCTGTCAGCATGACGGCTGCATAAATACTGGCAAATGGCATGCAGTAAAGAAGTTAAACTCCTGAAGTTCTAGGAAGTAAAGTTGTTTCTACTTAATCTCCAAGCAAGAAAATATTTTGTAAAGCTTTTAGAAAGAGAAAAGCGACAATGGGTGCCTTTGTCCTGTAAACAAATGCTTGCTGTGGCAGAGGGGCTGGAGACGCTTCTGTTTTCAAGACAATGCAATTGCATTGTTCCAATAATGTAGGGAGCCAGGAAACAAACAACTTCAATCCTTGCTTTAAGGTCTTCACATGGGATATAAAACATCTTTAGCCTGTCGTCAGGCAGACTTTTGTAATACTAACAATTTCACAAAGTGGAACACAGAAGTGCAAACATAAAACCCCAAATAAATTGGTGACAGTTGGTGAGGATTTGTGCAAAAAAGTAAATGTTTTCCTCAAGAGCGATTGATAAAAGGCTTTATTAACTGCCTTCAACTACAGTGCAACAATCATCACGGTGCAGTGTGTCAGGTAGATAAGAGCTCTGCCAAAAAAGCCAACCCAAATTGCTTTTGACATGACCGCTCACTCACAAAAATAAACGTAAAGCTGAGCCTGGCGCTGCGTTTGAAACTCATTATTCACCTGCTGCTCCGATGTTCATCACTCAGTCAACCTGAAATATTGCATCCTTGTCATTCGACCTTGGAACAAATCCATACAGAAAATAGGATTAAATGGATTTCGCGGCTGTGGCACGCTCTCTTCTGTGGCATACTGTGAGTAAACAATTGGTCAATTGACCTTTCAACCTACAGCGATGATAAGCCATTAACCTCCTTACAGTATCAGGCACCTTGTCGCTGCCCTACTTCAGTCCCTGTCGGTTTCATCATTATTCACTTGACAAACTGCCATTATTAGTCAAAAAGCCCGATGCAGGCCTGGATTAACTCTCCGGGCTTTCATCATGCTTCGATTCAACCATCTTGATTACTTTCAATTGGCGTTAACACCTCATTTTCGAGCATAATCTAATTCAATATCATCTCATTTAGCGGCTGATAGAATGAGACCCAGGATAATTTGGTCGGCTCGGTATTGTACTGGGATTAAATGTTTGTCTTGGCGTGTAATGACGATGTGTAGAAAATATCAGCTTCTATTCTTTTAGTGTGTGTGTAGTTGTGTGACAGAGAGAGAGAGAGACTGTCAGGGGAATCAGGCAGGCTCGTACAGGTTTGCATACCGCTGTGCTCTAAACACAGACATACCAAACGTGACCTGGTGGGACTCGGTGACTCATTTCACCTGGGGCAGCTTTGCACTTTGTGACAAGGCTCAAAGAATGTAAACAAGTTTTCAGTCTGCACAAATCTGTTCTATTATCTGAGAGGCGCTGCAGAAAAGATTTGACAAGTGTTGTTTCTTTTTCTTTTTTTTTGTTGACAGAAAATCTTGCAGAGAAGAAAATTCTCAGTTGTCAGTTAAGGGAAAGCTTTTCCTCTCAAATCTCGACCTTCTTTAAAAAAAAAAGCCATCTGGATTTTGGCAAACTTTTTCAATCAGGAGCGTAACAATGAGAGAGGACACGTTGAAAAATTCATACGAATAAACAAACGTCTCCAGATTTAAATCCTGCCTCTGAGGCGATAAGAGAAAGTGATGCTTGTCTCGTTCACAGCAGACAAGAAAGGTGACTATCTGTCAGATCAATCTTGCGTCTTTATTCTCCAGGAGTCCAGGAGTCGTACTAACGTGGTCCTCAGAGGTCAATCTGTCGTCCAGACAGCTGCTCCCAGCTTGACCACATACTCGGGGCTAAAGGACGGTGAGTCCACTTATCTGATGACACTGATTTAGCTATTTTGGAAGCAGGGCTAGAGATTTAAAGATTTGATAAGAGATTCTCTTCAAATATCCATAAATCTCATCAGTACATGGATTAATCACATTGATCAGCCTTTTTGATCAGTTCGGAATTGTTGACACTGTGAATGTTGTTCACTTAGGTCATCTTTGAACAAATCCATTCCTTTTCTCACCTGGCCATCTCTACATATTATACCAAGATAGCCTTGCCGATCATCAAATAAAGGGATAGATAACCCCAAACTCAAGTCATGCCGACTTATGGTTGGGATTTTTTTCATTAATCTGTTCTAGTTATAGACAAAAAATGTATCAATCAATCAATCAATCAATCAATCAACTTTATGTATAAAGCACTTTAAAAACAACCACAATCAATACAAAGTGCTGTACAATGACATGAAAGTGCTAAGAGAGCACAGTTAAAAAACACAAAGATAAAACAATATCAAATAAAACAAGTAAAGGCACTAAAAACCGAACAGTGAGGAGGCTTCCCTGACACACAGAGCCATGGGGCCTTTCATTACAATTTAAAAAGTTGATGGCAATACAGGCTTTAATTACTTCAAGACACAGCAAGAAAGGTTGGAGCAAGAAAGCCAGATCCTTCTTTAGTGGCACATATATTTGTGTGTCATCAGCATAGCAGTGAAAGAAGATGCCATGCTTTCGCAGGATGGAACCCAAGGGTAAAATGTATAGGGAAAACAGCAGGGGCCCTAAAATTGACCCCTGAGGGACCCTGTGCGACAGTGGAGCGGAACAGCACTCATAACAGAACCTATGCTCACACACGTTGTTCTATCGGTCGGATAAGACCTGAACCACTCCAATGCATTACCACAAACACCCACTGTGTCCTGGAGGCATGCAATTAAAATATTGTGGTCCACGGTATCAAAAGCAGCCGTCAGGTCCAACAATACAAGAATGACATGTTCACCAGCGTCATTTGCCAGGAAGATATCGTTAAAAACCCTTAATAATGCAGATTCTGTGCTGTGCTGTGTTTTAAAACCAGATATGAAGACTTCCATAACACCATGGTTCTCTAAAAAAACTGCTTTAGCTGCGCCTGTACAGCTTTTTAGATAAGAAAGGAATCTTCAAAATGGACCTGAAATTTGACAGTTCAGTTTTATTCAGACAAGGTTTTTTCAGCATTGGTTGGATTAGACCATGCTTTAACCTCTGGGGGACAACTCCGGAACATAGACTGCTTTTAATTATGGCCAACACCGACTGAGCCATGCTCGGAAAAACTAGTTTGAAAAAGTGAGGAGGTACAGCATCATCTGGGGAACCTGAAGGCCTGCTATGGCCAACCAGATCATTTAAAACCTCCATAGTCACTGGTTGATTATCTGGCGAAGCCAGGCTAGGAGAAGGGACAGAGGGGGCAAAATAAGAGCACTGGAGGAGATAATTTTGTTAATAAAAAAGTGCAGGAAGGGACATTTAAAACAGTCTATAGTTCTAAATAAAACCTGTGGGTTGTGGCGATTCGCTTCCACAATCTCTGCCAAATATTCCTTTCTTGAGTTCTTTACAATGGACTGGTATCTACAGTACATCCGGAGGTTCTTTAAAAAAGGTTTGGCCTTTGGCTGGATGGTTTTGTGCAGAGCCACAACATCCATTATGTCCTAGCAGGACGTGTGGAACCTGAAGGTTAAACTCTCAGTATCAGTAAGTGTGGGGTCCGGGTGGAGGGAGCTCAACTGGTCAAAAGCAGCAGAGAATCGGCCCAAAGAGGCTTTGGTAAACGTCCGAAGGGGGCAAGCAGGAGCTAAGGGTATAGTTGGTCGGCAGGAGAAATCAACTTCGAACAGAACAGGTCTATGATCTCAGATTGTGCTGTCACAGATCTCCATATTAGACACACATAAACCGAAAGACAACAGGAGGTCCAGCATATGAGCATTAGTGCACTGAACCAAATTAAGAGGCTATGATGCTTAAAAAGTCATTTACCAATGACTTATCCGGGCAACACGCATTTAAATCAACAAGAATAAGCACACGGTCATAATTCGGCAGAACATTGGCCACCAGGTCCGCAAAGTTGTTTAAAAAACACTTATATTTGGGGGGGTCGGTAAATGACCACGTATGGGTGTCCTCAAATACCACCTCAAATAATAGCGCCTTAAAACTAAACTAAAATCTTTTTAAAGTAGTGTCTGGAGCTCAAGTATCGTCGTCATCTTCATCTTTATCTTCATCCAAAAACACACATTTAAAAACATTCAAATACCTCCGTTGTGCTTTTCTGTTATATCAATATTGTATTGAAGCCTCGACAAAAGGAATTGTTCAGGAAAAACTTAATTAAGTCTGTATATCTATATCTATGTATATTTTCTTTATTCTCCTGATTTCTCAGCTCCAGTTACAAGTTTATCTTAATTTAAACACATTGCAAGTGTCAGTGCGCATGTACAAGATTTACGCCGATAGTCTGGGATCCTTTGCTAAATAAAAGCTGTTTAAGTTGTTTGGAACAATTTACAAGGTCAGGCTTTAATACAAAGTGTGGAGGTATTTGGATGTTTTGAAGTGTCTCTTTTTGGACAAGAATGAAGACGACAACGATGGATCTCCAGTCAATACATTATAATGAACATACATGTTTCCCTCTAATTCCATAAGGAAAAAGATGAATAATTAAAAAAAAAAGAATGTATTGGAAATATTTAAAGCTCCATGTCCTCCTTGTTTGCATTTTGCCCTCCAATGGTTATGATCGTACAGAGCCAACAAAAGATTCTCCATAAAGATGTTGCCTCAGGGTTCTATTAATTATTAATCATAGCTAAGCACTATAGCTAAAACCACATTTTACAGCACCTTTCAGAATTTGGTACCCAAAGTGCCTTTACTGGTAGAAACAACACATGCTAAAATAATAATTAAAGTGTACAGGATAGATGAAAGCATGACATAATAATTAAAAAAGCATGAAACAGTAAGTACAGTAAATAGGAAAGTGAGACCAAGTAATACAAAACCCAGCCTGTGAAAAATGTTCTTTAACTGGAGGTGAATGAGGTCCATAAAATCTAGGTATCATGACGAAAACGTTTTTTTTCACCTTTAGATTTTGGTCACAACTTTTGAGGACCAGACACGAAACCACCTGATGTTCTAAGTTAGCTAATAAAAGGTTATCATTTTTATTATCTATATGGGGTGAACGAAGATTTATTTGCTGCTGGTAGTAGGACTGATTACATTGGTTCACCACTTCCAATAGTGGAATAGTCACAAAGCGGGACCCTTGATATTTGGACCCTCTTTCCTGAAAGACAAAAACACAGAGACAGAGATATTTTTTTTTTTTTTTTTTTTAAAAGGGTTATTTTAGCTCTTTCATCTGTCGAGTATTGACAGAAGCTTCAAGATCTACATTCTGTTTTTTATGTCAGCCTCTTTTACGCCTTCAGCCTGTTCAAGACGTGACCACATCATGGCTTAACTGCTATCGCTCCGCAGGCTCCCTAGTTTTAAGGTTGATCTTAAACTTGTATTGCTTGTTCTAAAAGCAATTACCGTTGAGGATTTCGACATGGTCTTGTGCTTTGCTTGCCATCTTGTCCGTTGGGTCCAGATATAAACAGTGGGGTTCACGTTTTTTTTGCTGTTAGTGTTGCCGTTTTATGTCCGCTGATATTTGCACAATTGCTGGCCTCTGCTCTATTTAAGCAAAACTCAGAATGTTTCGCTGCAGGGTCTCCTCTGCACTTAATGTATGGTTATATGGCATGTTTTTATAGATTATTTCATGCAGCTCATCTGAAGCACTTTGGTCAGTTTTTAGCTATTTAAAAAATTTTGATTTTGACTTTTAGTGTCAGCAACTAGCAACTACATCAGGAAATTCCAATTCATAACTAAGCCACCATTTTTACTGGCATCCCTAAACAGCGCTTTAGAATTTAAACATCAATTTCCCATTACATTTTGTCATTTTGATTTTGAACTCTCTTAATATAAAGTAGGTACAGATGCCCCCCAAAAACTACTAAATAACATTTTGATGGTTAGATTTAAACAGACCTCAGAGATACTTGAGCAATGCCTTCTCCTTCTTTTCATCAGGCTTCACCAAGAGAGGTGAAGTTCCTGATTCACTCCCGGATTTTCTCTGCTCGTCTTGGGATTCAAATCTCCAAATCCTCTCACTCTCCCACTTCCACGTTGACTTTCTACTCCATATTGACTCCCAGAGTGAGCCCGATGAAGGATTACCCTTCCCAGATGTAATCCAATCAAAAAAAAGCAGGAACTGATTTCTTATCTTTGCAAGATGCTGCGTTTCCCCTCATCTCTGAGAACACACAGCCAGCATTATCAGTCATTTGATTACTCAGAGCAAAAATGGATGGAAAACAGCAGCGTTTTCAGCCTCAAGAGTCCTGACTTGCACATCCAAATCCAATTGAAGGGCTGTACCTTATGTATTTGTTTAAGATTTGGAAATAATTAACTGGGGTAAAAGCTGTTATGGCCGCACAATGGGATTAAGTGAGACATCGAGGCTTTTTTGAATCCAAGACTTGCTTGAGAGCAGCCTTTTCCTGCTACTTCACTTCCATACGTGATCACCAAAATGATCAGTGATTTAAACCGTTTCAGACATATCGTCATTAGATGTGTTATTCATACTATGTGTGTCCTGTAAGACTACATTTGCTCCCCAAAACCACCCCCCACCCCCCCACACACACACACAGACAGACACTACTCAAGCCCCAGGCCAGCAAACAGATGTTGGTCATAGAGGACAGCTGATCCAGTGAACTCTGCTCTAGGAAACATGTGTTTCATCCAGCTTCCATATGGATCAGACACACTTCTGACCCTGACCATGAGAAATACATCATGATCCAATTAAGGTATTAACAAATTGACATCAGAGAAGTCGTTTTTGCTGCTAGGATTGTACTTGCTCAAATATTCCACAAACTTTGTATCGTCATACCTTAACACAATTTTTTGTCACTTTCCATAAACCCTTTCAAAATCTTCCCTAGATGTTAATTTAGCTGATGTGCTAGAAATTCCAGGTTTCAAACCTCTTGGCATTAGCGTTGAAGTTAAAACGTCAGTCTCTCTCTCGGCACTGAAAAATATGACCTTACTTGACACCTTTGTACAGTATTTCTGACACATTTTCCTCAAAACAACAGATATAAAAAGCATGCCATTGAAATATTTTTAAACAATATGTCTTCAATACTGACCCCACATAATCGTTGTCCATAATAAATCTCAAAATGCCGAAAAGAAACCCTGAAATTCATGGATAGATCTCACGAGCTACAGTCACCCTTCGGAAATGAGACTTAATTTTGGGTTCATGAAACTGACAATAGAATTGACATGTATAGGAAAAAACATATGAAGAGGATTTCAAAATAAAATAAAAAGTGTGTGTGTGTGTTTAGAGTTGATCTATCTATCCATCCATCTATGTCATTTATTTTTTGTAGACTCTCAGTATTGGGCTATAGATGCATGTATATGATGCTTACTTTCTAGTCAAAAGTGTTGCACATTAATAGACAACATGGTATAATATCATTGGCATCAACATACAAATGAAAAAAAGGAAACGCTAAGACAAAATGAAATGATAAATCACTGAATTTAAAACACAAGTCCCTTCCCTTAGTGTGAATTTAAAAATAATTTCTGCCTCATTATTTCAATGTCAATGCGAGCGCTTCATTATTCATCCCGGATGATACACCCATGTAATATATTTACTCTTGCTTGTCATGCTCATCACTTACTGCTCAGTCCCGCTCGCGTCTTACATCTCAATCAAGCCTGCCAATCAAGCTCTCCCCCTACCCTGGACGCGTTCATGTGTCAGCTTCTGTTTGCTTGCAGGCCTCCGGGCTGCTAGTTCGGTCTTCCGAAAGCACAACACATGTTGCAGTGTTTTTTATTTTTGGTCTTAACATCTGGTTGAAGTGCATTTGAAAGCCATGGTACGGTCGTGTTTAGCGGAGGTAGCACTTGACCTCAGACCATCCAAGGAAAAGGCTCTCCCTCACGTCCCTCCGTCATGCAGACGTCTCTTTGTCCTGAGCCAATTGCTGAGGTGTCCTCAACAATCGCTCGAGGTAATTGCTAAAAGGTAATTGCGATGAGGCTTGAGCTCCCCCGAGTTGCACCCCGATCCCTGCATAAGGATGTGATTAACCGCCATCTCTCGTCATTAGCTGTGAGGGCTTTTGGCAAGCAGACCACTCCGAGTGTGTAATTGTCATATTAGACCCTTTACTTGGTGGGATCAAGTATCAGAATCAACTTCCTGGTATGAAGTGAAAGCCGGCGGCTCTTAAGTATGTACATGGCAGAGTTGACCAAATTGTTCGCTCGCCTTCTTGCTGCGATGCCTGACAGCTGAGAGGCCATTTAATGTGCAATTTGACGGTGTTGTACGATAACCGCCCACAGCTGCGCGACACATTTGTCCTTTGAATGGCTTTTGGCTGAAGGGCCAAACATCCAGAGAGTTCCATCCAGAAGTGGCGCTCCTTCAGTGTAACATTAAAGCCAGAGAAATAAGTCATTTTCCCTCCTGTGTGTGAGACAGTAACTGCCAAAAGCGGCAGCCACCAGCTGAGGGATCAAAACCCATAAAGAAAAACACACATTTACAGACCTGCAGACGAGCGGTTTGTGTTATATATCATACTGTAAAACTAGCGCAGATTTCTGTAAAGAGATGGATCCCATAGCTGAGCTGTCAGATGCACTGCATTGATCTTTTGCTGTGTTGCGATGCCTCTGAAGACAGATGGAAGAAGAGGCAAAGAGACCTCCATTGGAGCATGCATATGTTCACAAGCCTCTCGATGGTACTTCAGAGACCGGCTCCGTTTTGCTTAGATTGCTAGAGAAATGGCTCAATGGGGCAGTTAGGATCACAGAGAGATGAGCGAACGGCAACGAAAAACAAGCCTTTTTCCTTGCTGCAGAGAGGTCAGACAGAAATGGAAGGCCCTTGGCCAAGAAGAGAGTAATATTTTGTTTACCAGGAGAGATTTATCACGTCTTGCAAAGTCGTTTCACTGAGTGGGTTTAATTGGGCTTCGGTCGGATCCGCGGATGAATAGACAGTTTTGTTTTCATGTCTCCAATGCCATTCTGAGGTCTTCCATTTAAAGGAATTTTCTGTGAAGCGGGATAATGGGGCATCAGTGGGGAGTCCAAGAGGAAGGATTTAGATGTGTTTGAATTGACTCAGACATTTTGTTAAGTGTCGCCGTGCACGGTCCATTTACTGGCTTTTTTCATTCATAACTACTCTGCCGTTTCCTTTTTGGGCGAGGAGACAGGACGGGAAGCTAAACAAAAGGCCTCCTTTTGTAACTCCTAGTCAGATCAGCATTGTGTGTGCAGAGTGAATCATGACGGCATTTACACACATGTCTGACTCCCGACACCGGGTGATGGAAACAGAGGTGCCCTGTGGCTCGGTGTCAGATTGTGGAAAAGGTAGCTGCATCTCTCTCAGCTTCTCTCTTTCGTCGCACCAAATCCCAGCAGCACAGTTCACAGAAAGTGTATGTTTAACATATTCCAAACATCTGTATGCGTCGTTGGCGTGATGCAATCAAAATCTCATTTGTGTCCCGTGGTGCTGCCGTGCTGGACGCTTCACAGCGCCTCCCATCAATAGTCTGAAAAAGTTTGTTTCCACGCATGTGCTTCACTTTCTCTCGCACACATGATCACAATTACAGCAACACTAAAAAGACGATCTGATACAAAAGAATTCCTCGAGGATTCAAAGATGATGTTAGGTGGGGTTTTGTTTACGGAGAAACACCCACTTGAACTTACTTTCACCATAAAAACAGTGATTTATTGCAATAAAGATGGGAAACAGAACAAGGGAGTGTTTCCTGGAAAGATGCTAGGAAGAATAGTTTGACAGGGGTTTATGAAACGGGCTTAATGTTCAACTGGGGAGGGGAAAGGAAGATGTAGACGCTTGATGTATCTATATTTTAAATGAAAAGAAAATGTTTTTCAGATATTCCAACAAGTACAGAAAAACAAAACCACTCAATGACCCAAATGTTTTAATGATGTACATACATCTAAAAAAAAGTTATATTTTGACATGAATCCAAAGAAACATATTAATTTAGTTGTATTTTTTGGGCATTTTTATTCACCACAAAGGTTTTCAGGTTTCAAGGCAATCTTTTGTGAGTGAATATTGCGAATTATCTTGAAATTTTCCATTTGAAATCCATTTTTTAATTGATAGTGATTATTAAATGTTGTTTACAGCTTAACATTTTATTTAGCGGTGTTTAAAGTTGTTTTCTTCAATGGTCAAGACAGTTGTCGGATCAGAATTTGCAATTGTCTCCTGTCCTAGATGACTCATGCCGGACCTCCCGGCGACAACCTTGAGGGTGTCTAGAAATCTGCAAAAGAAAAAAGGGTTATTTCAACAGGTATCGCTGATTAATGACTGTATCCTTGACAATACTTCCCAGAGGCATTTAAAACAAAATAACATTCCTGGAATAAAAGCAAGAATATGGTTAACATATGAGTTGTTTGTTCATAACTTACTAAAGCATGGGATTTTGATTTTGACTTCCACCAAAAAGAGTCATCGCACAGATGCGCAATATCCGCTACACGCCCACTTCGGTGCGTCAATATTTGCCGATCTATTGTCCCCACAGATTGTGGGGTCTATCGAGCACACTGCGAACATCCTTTAAGTGTTTATATCTGCTGGAGTGACAAGAGATAAACGAGTGGACCTGTGTTACTCTGTTGACTCACTTGGAAAAGATGGGAAATTATGAATAGCGCCCGAGCTGAACAGCGCCTCTCATGTTTCTCCAGCTCAATGGAGTTTGTCAGCTCCAGGAAACAGATGTGCCCTGATAAGCGCAGAGGATGTCATATTGTGCATGTATGGTCTGCGCGAGAGTGTGTGTTTTCCTATGTAAATACGATGTGTATTCTCACACTCCCAGCTGCTTCCCTGTTCCATTTGACCTGTGAGACAATTGGATCGGAACGACACAAGTAGCCGCTCTGAGGGGGACCAGAGGCCACGTTGACCAAGCGCTGAACAAAGAGGGTGAGGCATGGTTGCATCGTATCCTGCTCCCACCCAAGGTCCCTCTTGTCGTTAACCTGAACCGTGGCCGTGTTGTGCTAAGAAAGGCGACCCTTCCCTCGAAAATGATGTCCAGGAGGAATGTGGGAGAGACTAATACGTCCAGACTCTCAAGTGTGGGCAAGAAGTAAATCATAGCTTCTTTCCTGTTTGTATTTTTGGAAAATGATACACCACTAACCTGTGTGTGTTTGTGTCTGCACAGCCACCGGTACACACACTTTCTGGTGCTGTGATGGTTCACAAGTACTGACCTGAGAAGGTATGAGTCACAGCTTCGCTATTTAGCATAGTTGGGAGTATCAGCAACAACCAATAGATGATAGTCCTCCCCGCTCACACCCACAACACAAGTCTGAACAATTATATTAAGACATACTGCAGACACACTGTGACATTTAAATGCAACATAGTTCATTTATTGCAGAACAAACCAAACGACATCCATGAGAGCTCCAGTCAATGTGTGTTTTTTTTTTTTATTCTCAGCACATGAATCGCTCTCCTCCAGACGCAGCATTAAGTAGAGGGTTTATATTCCACGTAGGATCTGTGATCTCAACCTTTTATCGGGTGTATAAAAGGTGACCTTTTCATACAATAAGCAATAAACCTTCCCTCACTTGAAGTTAATTCCTGGGAACACGGCTCGCCTGTTAGCATGGAATATCAATGCCGCTATCTTATTCTTTTTATTTTCCTCATCGACTGCAACTTTCGTGCTGAGCGAGGAAACTTTCCCCTTGGTGATATAGACTTGGTGAAAGATATTCCTGTGTAAAATTCATGAATTCATAACTTTTGAGGGTGTATTTCACGACTGATCTATTGGGCCGTGATAAGAATTCAAAGGTGAACGGAGCTGGAGGACATCTTCAAAGTAGTCGAGGACATCACAGGAAAACCAATGAGGCATGGTGCTCTACTGTACTGAACCTCTTAGGAAAGCGTTCCATGTGCCTCTTCAACCACACAACGGTTGTTCTACAGATAACGCCATATTTTGCGAGTTTCCTTTTACACAATTCAGTTCATAAAGACTAAGAGTCAGCAGGGATTTGTATCCAAGAATTTAGATGCTCATTGATAAGTTCTGCAACTTTTACTCTGCTTGATAAGAGGGAATGCCAAAACATCTATATCTGCTTTATTTTCGATTCCTCTAAATTGAGTAAAGGGTTACTTCAGCCAAAATTCTTACTTCACTCAACCTCATGCCTCCTAAGGGTTTGGTTTATTTTCAGAAGTTAGGTCCTTTTTTAGAGTTATTGACAAAAATGTAAGTAACATTAAAATAAGTGACTAAAGCTCAGGTTTAACTTAAAATATACAGCTTAATTCAAGTTTTTTTTTTAGGACAATTCCTCGTGTCGTGGCTTTGGTAAAAGAGGGGCATTACAGACAACCAACACAGAGGTATTTGGATGTTTTTAAGTGTGTTATTTTTTGGGTGCAGACGAAGAAGACGGATTACCACGGAAAATAATCCCAACTCTTGGTCGACATGAGGGTAAGCAGAAAATGAGTAAAGTTTTTGGGTGAACTCTCGCTTTATTAAATAATTCTAAATTAACTTGTTAAGTTGTTGTCTATGCCACACTTGTTTAACATTCCTACTCAGCAGGAGGTTTTCAAACACTAGACATCTAGAGACTTACCAGCTAAGCCTCTTGGATGTGTTTGGTTCAGTGTTTTTAAAGCTTCAACCAGCAGCCAGAACCACTTCCTGCCAAGCAATCGTTCATTCATTTTTTTTCTTGTGCCTATCACCTAATAAGGGATTGCAAGTGAATAGAACTACGTGGGATGAGACACATGGAGAGACAGTAGACATTTACAGTTCATCACAAGGGTCATGTAGAGAAATAACTACTCAACAACACCACATAAAATGAGTCATTATAAATGTACCTGTTGATATTAGGTAACTGTGGGACACACTTACTTAACACAATCATCATGGATGTTTACTCCAAACTTGCCATTGTCTCAAGCTGCACTAACCACATACAAAAAGACCTTCTTTACACAAAAGCACATCTTTTCCAGGATGATCTTTTAACTTCTGCTTTCAGAGCTCTATAACTGCCCTATGAAACCAGGAAAAGAAACGATGTGTGTTTTGACAACAATAATTATCAGCTGGTTGACACGTTATTTGTAACGTCTTGCTTAATTATATGAAAAGAAGAAAACTTCCACATTAAAAAAAATGGATTCTATATTGTTCATAAAGGTGACCAATCACAGCAGAGTGGGTGTGTCTAAACAAGATTTAATCTCCAGAAAAACTAAGTGTTTTTTAGTGGGCAGGACTTAAGATCAATTTCTAATGTGAATATTTAACAGACACATACTGGTGAGTACAATAGAGGTCAAAGGTCTATTTAAGACACACTTAAATCAATACATTAGTTTCCAATTGAAAGTAGAGAGGCTTTGACATCGTCGTTTTGAGTTGTTTTTTTTTTAACTTTCCAACTATCAGACGTGGATCTTCTAGTTTGGATTGAATTCTAAGGCAGAAGCTGTTCAGATATAACCGACTCTTAAAACAAAAATGAGAGCCTTCTTGATCAATAAAAAGTCATTTTGATTAGCATGCTTAACCATTCTCTTCACCAGGAAAATCTGATACTCCACGTAGTACCGAGAACCGTGTATAAGGCCCGAGCAAAGCATTTTTAAAAGGAGAGACAAAGTCTTACTTTTACACTTCATGTCCAGAACAGGATTAGGAAGTCTGAGCGGAACACTGTGGCTGCCAATCAACTCATATTATCCCAGAAATAATCCAGAACAGCTCTGGCTTTTTCGACCCGGTTAATAATCAAAGCTGTGAGACAAGCAGCCCAGGTGGATAAACCCCGGTAGATACCACAAGACAGGGACACAATCAAAGCCTGATGGCACGACTGGAGTTGACACTGGTCATCTCTTGGAAGTGATAAAGGCCTTTGAACCTGAAAGCTGCTCAGTCCCCCCCCTTTGAGTCCCTCCCCCGTCAGCCTGTCCGTGGTTGTTCTACTTTGATTTAGGCCCCTGGAGAGCCTCTCTTCATCTCTGCTGGAGGGAGAGAGGAAAGACGAGACGGTGTAAAAGAAAGAAAAAGCTCTTCTATTAGATATTGGTCCATCAGTGGTGGCCACTCAACTGCAGGCCAGGCCAACGCATTTGACCTCAAACCAATTGACTTGAAACGCTAGGAAAAAAAAGAGGATAAGTGTGCCTGAGAAAGCTGGTGACTAATGATAACAGTGCAAAAGGTGGTCAACTCTGACACAAACAACACACTCACATGTTTATGAGATTCTAGCAAATCATTGTAATAATGGATCTGAATCTCACGATGCCTGAAGTGCTCCACAGTGATTCAGGGCCCGTCATCACCTCGCTGAATTTTACAGCACAGGAAACACTCGTCAACGCAATGGAGAAATTTTCTTTCACGAGTGGAAACGTCTCTTCCGTGAGCCGAGACTCCCAGAGAGACTCTCTGGATAAGGTTATGGAACAAAAAACTCTCTCTGCTCCCTGATATTACGGTTCATGTCTTGTTTGTTTGGCGAGAACATCGTCTGCTTAAACAGCGAGAGATGAACTGATACCGCGCCCAAATAAAAATGTGCTTAAACTAAGCATGAACTGTAAATAAACTGTGTGAAGAGCAATCTTGGACGGTGTCGCTCAGAACTGACTCAGCCTGGGGGGCGCACATGCCTTCTGTTGTTGCATTTAAATAGGCACTTATTGTTTCTAAATTAAACAATAATATAATAAATAAAAATATAAAAATAATCAGAAAATATATTTATCTACCACAGACACTGGCCTCCACAGACTAGATTAGGATATTTATTATTATTATCTTTATTATTAGAAAAGTAGACTACACAAAAAGCATTAACGTTTCATTTGCTGAATTTTTTTTATTTTTATAAAAAGCTAATATTTCTGTGGATGTGTGACCTCCTCAGACAAATCATCGATTTAAATGTGTCAAACGACCGGTAGGGTTCTCTAATGTCTCGTGTAAATGGGATTGAATTGAAAAGAATAAATCATTCTTTGTCCGAAGATACAAATGGAAGTGACCCTTGATAGAAACAAATTGTCCAAACCAAACCTATTTTACAAGAATAATTAAAGGAAATTGTGTTGAATGTTTTGTCAGTGGTTTTACATCTACTCTAGAACCTGTTTTTCTCCCTCATCACTAAATCTATTCCCAGGAAATTTAGTTGATCAGTCTCGACATCTCCGTAATCTCTTTGCCTGCTCATGTGCTCTCAGCCATAACAAGGAAGTAATACCTCCATATCTTTGTTTGTTTGTTTCAGGGCTACTTTAACGACAAATGGCTCCGGGGGATTCTCGTTGAAGGTTGCAGATAAGTAACAAATTTAGATTAAATCAGGTCCGCTTTTATCTTTGTCAATTCTATAACATTAATTTTGAACCTTGCCATCAGTTATCTGGTAACATAGTTACAGTTGTTAGCTTGTTCATTGTAACTACCTGTTCGATTTACTTCACTTTGAGTCTAATAAAACCAGAATGAAAGCTATTAGGTCTCGCAAATAGAACATTTGTATTACCAACGAACAGTTAGCGTAGCATTAGGTTAGGTTAGGTAGAACTTTATTGATCCCTCAGGATATATATATATATATATATATAGTTAATAGGTTTTTATTTTCACCTCATTTTTACACTTGATTTCTGTCCAACCAGACCTACCTATCTACATACTGTACTTACCTACTGGTGATGTGCTGATGAAGCTTCATGAAACAGTGTCATGTTGTTAGGAGGTCAGTAGGTGACGCCATGAGTTTAAAAATGATCTGATGATCCATTAGAACAGTTGTTAAAAACAAAGGAAAATAGTGCAAAGACCGCCATCTAATGAGGTCTGAAACACTCATGAAGCTTCATCAGACCAACACTTCTATCCACCTACCTATCTAACCATGTAAGAGTATAAGCCATATTTCAGCGAAGCACCTTGTCAGAACACATCTGGGATGTACCAGAGACTGGCCATGACTTGTCTTTTTGGTACACTCTCATCTGCCGCGTGCCGCTGCCGGTGGAAATAGGTTGGTTAGGCAAGACCAAACATTTGGCCTCGCTTAAAAGTTGGGGCTTTGAAAACAAATGATCCAGAATCTTCAGATCATTTAGCAGATGCTTTCAAACTACAATCATTAAAAAGATAATCAACCCGTCGAGGCTCGAACCAAGAATCAGAATCAAACCAAGTTACTTACTTAAGGGAAAGCTACACAATAGACGGATACAAGAGGAGTGGAGAGGTGGATTTAATTATAATAATAATGCACCTTATTTTGTAGATTTTGTACCAGATTTCTCTGGATAAAGCTAGGCAGGGGTGAGATGTTTAGCTTGAGGCAATATGGTGCAAAGAAACATGATCATTAGCGTGGTTTAACATCGGTGCTAAAATAATGTTCATGGAGCTGCATAAGTGAATCTGTCTAACTGGGCGGATGCACAGTCACAATGGTATTTAATTAAGTAATTTGTATTCATAAAGCGCTTTTCCAGACCAGGGTCACAAAGACCTAAAACAATACTCAATAAAATATAAGATAATACTGGGAACAACACAGGAGTTCCAGAAAATCAATTATTATTTTTATTATTATTTGATATAAAAAAGATGATCTTCTTTCAGTTCAGCACGTAGCGCCCCCAGCAGGGTGATAAGAGTACTGAAAACACACTAGAAATACAGAGAAGAAAGTGGAATTGACTCGCTGAGTGTTTTATTCATATTGCTGTTATAACATGGACATTTCTCCGCTGTGATGCAAACAGCTCATTAGCAGCAATATTTTATTCATTTAGTCTTGTCGACTGGCGGATACAAATGCTCGAAAACAGAAAGAAAGTCCATTTATTGCAGTAATGACATCTTCATTGCAACATTCCTGCCTTCTTTTGAAGTCCGGCCACTGCATAAAAAAGTAGCAGAGAGGCAAGATTTACCAGAGAGGTGGGGAAGGTGAAAGATCACGGGGTCAGAGGTAGCCAAAGCTGCAGGGCAGCTATCAGTCATATGGGGAGATGAACTCGGAATTCTCGACCGAGCATGCAGACAAATGCAGCCGATCCACCGGTCGAATGTGCATGCAGGCGGAGACGCACAAACACATCCTCCACATACAAGAGAACATCTATAATTGCATCTCGGCTACACGGCAGAGCAGAGGATATAACCGCACGCTGGAGCCGACTGATATTGCTGTGAAGTCGGAGGATATTTAAGCAAATTCGCCAACATTCTGTTGAGCGCGTTTGTCTTTAAACGTCTTCGGAAGTGCAGTGCTTACTGTTCATTTTGGAATCCTCAGAGGTTAACACCACTTTACGTGTTGAAGCAATATGCTGAATGCATCGTTTTGTAGCAGCTTTGGGATGCTAAAATATTTTCCCCCTCAAATAAAAGCAAGCAAGAAGCAGTAAAATTGATGAATCTAGTCGATGACACTCAATATGCTGTTTCTTGTCTCTGTAAACACTTGGGGATAATGACTCACTTTATTGGTAATAACCTGCTGTGCTTATCTACAACACCGCACCTATGTAGTCTGATATCTTGAGATTCAGTCTCTTTCTTGTTGATAACAAACACGTGTGTATGTGTGTGTGTGTGTGTGTGTGTCAGTGTTCCGTTTCTGATGTGCCACAGCAGCGCGAGCATTAATTATTCAACATTCAAATCGCAAAAATAAAGATGGCAAAACCAAATTGTTTTTGAGAAATTTCCCCAGGAAAAAGAAATAATGTTGGCAACCATCCCAAAATACTGTTTGAAAATGCTCTTTGAAGGTAATGAGGCATGCTCGTGGCACAGAGAAGCAGAGAGCGCCGCCATGGCAGAGCGGCGGGTTCTCCATTGGCTTTCTTTTCTGCTTACTTATCACTTTAGTAGGCATGTGTGGTACATTTCTAATGAAGCGCGGGATTGTGCCCTTCCCCCTCGTAGGGCATGTAAGGCTGTTAAGGAATAGAAAAAAAAAAAAAAAAAGGTTGTTGAAGTGGAGGAAACTTTGTACTCTGGGTCCTGATCATCAACTTTGACATCTACGTGACGGTAATAACAACATCCTGAGGGAGATCCAGTTCTTTTAGCCGGAACAAAATTAAAGAGCTCAATTCAAGAGTCTGTTAACTGTAATATGCACAAACGTGAAATTCATCAGGCATTTTTACGAAGCTCTTACATCCATGAAATCTCCCCCATTTTTTATTAATAACATGCAAGGTTAATGCGATAGTAATATTTTTTATAATAACCCACAAAAACTGCACTATATGATTAAATGCTTCAGCCCAAGAACTGGGTGTTAAATTGATAGCAGGGTCATAAACTATTCAATATATTATTCATGTAAAATGTGTTTTTTTATTAAGTGTTTATGGTAATCTAGCATTCAGGAATTCAATAATCCTTACAAGCCCTTGTAAAAAGGGTTAAAGAATTTAACCGCCGCCTGGGTTCCGTCTCATAAATCTAAGGCGTGCTACTTGACAAGAGTAAAATATGTGAAATGTACACAGAACAAAGACTTTAAAAGTTCATGTGATATACAAACTCTGTGGCGACATCCAGCAGTAAATCAGTTCCAGCCTTCCAGCAAATTCACTTTGGTGTCGCTTGGATGGTTCAAGAGCTCTAAATCTCCTCACAGGGCTCAAGTTAACAGACACGAGAGAATAAACTTGTGCCGAACTTTGACGGATGCTACAGAGATGTATTTTGAAAAGAGCATGGGATGATTTCATCATGGGGGGTGAAATACAAACCGCAGTCCGAGTCAATTCACCAATCGGCTTTCTTCCCCCTGCAGCAAAAGAAGTGTGTGTGTTTTTTTATGTTCTAGTTGCGCTTGCGTGGGTTACATCGGGTCACTCTGGTTTATTCTAACTGACCAAAACATTGAATGCATGTTGTTCAGACCCCAGGATAATTCCCCATGTGATACTGTATTAGAGGTTGCAACATGTATTAATCAGTTACCTGTCTTTAAAAACACTTTAATAAGTGTTTCAAACTTTTTTCTAATCTGTATTGAAATTTGGGTTGTTGGTATGACTGGGATTTAGCGTGCCCTTAATTACATAAGCATGGAAGTTGACTTTTAATACACGGTTTGATGTCAAGATTCATGGGAGAATTTGATGAGGAATCGTTTCCCTTCTGTCTTCTCAATACATGAGCTCCGTTTACAATACAATTTGTGCCACTGGTGTTCAGATTTTAACATCACACGAATCCGTGGGCGGATACAGTCTCAATAACAGAGCAAAGTTCAGTTGGTAATAAAACATAATTCAACAAATCACTGGAAGATTGACCATCGAAACCAAAGACAAACATTATACTGAGGCACGGCCAGAGATCAGGGCAGGAAATTAAATGTTAATACATAATAATAACAATGTAAGAACTCAGGGGTTTGCAAACGTTAAGAGGTTTAAAGAAAGAATTCCATAAGTTAGAATCGATGACTTACAAGAGACTTAGAGAGGAAAGACTTTCTAGTGACTGGTTCTTAATGCTGCCTAAGACGCAGGGAAAGGGAACTTGTGGGTTTATGAACAATAAAGAAAACCCAAGCAAAAACCTATAGTGAAAATAACACAAAAAAATGATTAATCTTGAAATATTTGTTATGGACTTCAGAGTGTCAGGACTTTAAAACATTCTGCTCCACAAAGGATTAATTCAATATCTGGTTATACCAACAAAGAACACCAGTACAATTAATCATGTGGAATGTTTGCTACTGACATAAACAACTATTATATTATTCCAATACTTGTAGGAATTTGTTTTTTAAGTCACTTGAATTAATTGGTACACTTTATCCAACACTCAGAGAAAATGTTATTCATTAAAATAAAATCATTTCAATTTGACTTTTATATAGTCTAAAATGTACACCACTGAGAAAATTCCTAACCCTGCTTTTAAGTGTTTCATTCAATTCATAAAAGTATTATGTTGGTGGAGAATTCTGCAGTTTTTCCTCCATATTACTGCAGATAATCTAAACTACTTATTTAACAAAACACACTCTTCCTACAGTCATTTAAAGAGTTTTGATTCTACAATGCCTTCACTACTCTCAGTGTGCGATAACAAGGTTCACGGAGAAAATGCAAAAAGTCTGCTATTAAGTAAGATAAAAATGTAATCTGATCATAATCTCTCTACACAAACACTTGACTCCAAAGCACTCAGTGGTAATGACAAGGCAAAAACAATGCCCTTCATGACTGTTGGCTCCAGGAACAGATGAAGAGGAGGAAACCGAATCCAGCTAATCTGCGATGCATTAGTAAGCACACTAACAGTATGTAACAGCCCATTAGTGGTTAACAAAGATAGCTGATTTTCAGATGGCACAGATAACCATTACGGTAATTCTCTCCAGCCTGCGTCAACTCCCCAATGACAGCCACCGCTTCCGGCCCTGACATTAGATCAATAATGCAAAACCTCCTCAAAGTTCTGTCTCGTGGTTTCATTTAAAAGGAGCTTCCTGTCCAGCTAATGATGCAGGTTAATTGGCTTGTCATCGTTCGGGAGTTTACTAGAAGCGGATGTTGTTTGGGGGGTGAGGGGGGGGGGGGCACTGCAGGGATGTGGTCTCTGTAGTTTTTATTGATGTGTTTTCTTGTCGGCCTGACCACCAAAACGTGATGGTCAATAAAAACAAAGATGAACGGTGAAACACAGGTACCGTTGAGGGTATATTTAAGTATAGGAGGAATCCTGTCGTTTCACGGCGGCTCCCACACACTCATCTGCTCCAACATATGGTCGATTATGTACACTCTGTCCATACTCTTGTCCCGTCTGGTCCTGCTCGTAAGTATTGCCCCGGGGGTCAAGCCCCCTTCATCGATTGCCACCGCTTATTAATCAGCCTCTGGGTGGACACTACAGGTCGACCATTTGTTTGCGGGTGTACAACAGGATGCCATTAGGGCGTCACTGTCGCACATTATCCTGAATAAGTCATGAGGAGGCCGGCGAAGCCACAGCTTCCTCCTGCATTAGGGTAAACGACTATTAGGCTCGGAGGAACGAGCCACATTTCGTTAATATGCATCAAGCCGGAGCAAGTGAGACAGAGTGAGGACGACGGAAACGGGCAGAAAGATAGAAAGAATAAGTGGCAGGAAGACGAGCATTAAGGAACAGGGACATTGTGAAGTCCCCGTAGAGCGAAGGACATCGAAGATCAATTGCCGAGGGAAGATGCAGACTAAGAGCTTCCGTTAACAATGAAAGAAGCAGATATAGGCCTCGAATCCGGTTGAAAGACAGAAATTGTACTGACACTGCAGAGCAAGTCTACTTTAGTTTCACTTCTATGTGAGAAACTTATTCCTTGAGAACTTTGAGTTGAAACACAGAGAGAGGCAGTAAAACAAGAAGCAATATATAATTCTTATCACAGGAATTTAAACTAGTTGAACCTGCTTTGGCAAAATATTCAAAGATGGTATCAGATAGCTTTCGATGTATTACAACCTAAAATAGAACTTATGCTCCTAAGAATGGGAGTAAACTTTGTACTTTTTACATTTAAAAACATTTCTTTGATCTTGACATTTATTCAGACCAAAGTAGTAACGTTAACTTAAATCTGGCAACCACAATCCTCAACATGATGGGCAATTTTATTAAATTTTTTTGAATAACATTTATTTGATTTCAAATTAAGAATTTGATCATCTATGAATGGATGCATATGAAAGTATTGGTTCCCAATAAGACACCAGGAAACAGCTCCTTAATATTAAAAGGAAATTTTATCATGTGACATATTGCAACAGTAAAAACTAAGAACAGGAAGTAAAATGACTAAATAATCCAAACACAGCAATACATGTCATAATAATATACAGCAGCGTATATGTTACATATAACATGATTTATTAAAACAAGTTTAATATTTATTTTTAAGTGATGTTATTATTTCGTGGTTATCCAATGAAATATCTATTTTTTTTTATTTTTCTTGTATTTTAAAAAACTTGAGGAGGCATTTTAAGGTCATGCAGAGGACTCTGAGTAACTTGAATCATCAGGGATCTCTAATGTCTGTCCTCGGGAAGAAAATGCTGAGTCAAAAGCGACGGCCCTTGTTTTACTCAACCATCTATGTTTCTACTCTCTGGTCACTAACTTTGGGTAGTTGCAAAGAATAAAGCAGAAAAAATGTTTAATCTTTTTCAAATGCTTCCTGGACGGTGTTCTGGTATGTCCAACTAGAGATACTATGTGTCCCAGAAAATATGAAGGTTTCCACTGAGAATAAAATAAAGGTTTCTTTCCTCCGACTGCTGCCCACACGACTGGACCCTGGATAAGAAACTGAAGATGCGAATGTATATAAATATTAGTGGAGTTTGTTCTGCTGCTTACTCAATTTAAAATGAATGAAAATAAACTTTTATCTTTGCCAAAACTACCTATAAAATACACAAATTGAACAAAATGAGCTTCTGGGGGGTGGGGGTTAAAAAAAAGTTTAAGTAGTGAATTCCTTTAATCATTTGTGATTAAATTATTGGAGAGTCAGAAGTTATTCTATGTGTAAAGTATGAGTAGTGAATTTTTGTTAAATGTTGGGGTTATTTACTTGTTCTTTCTAGGGGGTGGGCCTTTTTTGATTTGTCTTGGGTTCGTTTCTGTTTTGTGTTCTCCACAGGTTCAGTGGTACACATGATTTTCATCATCCCTCCCCCTACAATCAGTTCACCTGGTCCCCTCCATAAAGACAGCTTGTCTTCAGTTCCCCCTCTCTCTGGAGCTTGGTGTGTTTGATCTCTGTGGTTTTTGGTTTGGCAATATTGCTGGTAATTCAAATTAGTTGTTTTGTTGTTTCTGTCAGTTCACGTGCATTTGGCAACATTTAAGTTTGTGTCTAACTGGTGTATTTTTGCACAGGAACATGACTATTGCAAACATCCAGGGGTCTTCATCTCCACTCACGTAGGACACCTGGGCTGTATCTCAAATCGCATACTAGCGTACTAAAAGTTAGTATTTTTAGTGCGTCTCAATTCTTAGTATGCGAAATTTAGTGCGCCATGCACACTAAATTAGCGTACTAACACAAAACTGAGCATGGTTCGATGGACACTAAACACACTAAACAGCCGCCATCTTAGTGACGTTTTAAACGGAAGTTAATTCATATATAAATGCATATATATTCATATACTTACAGGTGCATTTTCAGCAGCAGTAGCGGGATAAACACGTCTTCGCTGCTGATACCAGCTTAAATATCTCTCGATTATTTAGATTCTCATATTTTTTCTTTATTTCTTTTTCCAACGCTGCAAAACGTGCTGCCAGCAGGTGTCGGCGATAGCGTTCAAACAGCTGGTTGAAACATCGTTAAATAGAAGAAGAAGAAGCTGTCATGTGATTTCCGGTTAGTGTGTAGCTTCAGTGTTTGATTTGAGACATACTATCTGTGGAGAATTTGCGTACTAGTTAGTACGTACACTAAACTGATGCATACTAACTTCTAGCATACTAAGAGTAGTATGCGATTTGAGACACAGCACTGCTGCCTAGAAACACTAGTGCTGTGTCTCAAATCGCATACTAACTTCTAGTATACTTGGAGAAGTATGTGATTTGAGACACAGCATAGGTTAGTGGTGTGCACCACACTCTGTATTTTTGGGGTGCTTTTGCACCTATCATTGGGGGGGAGGGTTTTTGTTTTGTCTTATGCTTTTAATTTACTTTTGAGTCCTTTCTGTTTCCTGTGTTGCACATTTTTGTTTAAATCTTGGAAACTATTTATCTCCTGGTTTTTGTGTGTATACATCCTCACTCACTCGACTCGAGGCCCTATGCTACACCCTGCTAACTGGAGGCGTAACAATGTTTGTAACATATTCTGTTAGGTTTAGCATGAGCACAAAATCTTTTAAATATTAATGGAAATGCATAATTTATTATTAAACGATAGTTTCAGGACGATCCTTCTCGAAAGATGCCTAAAAGATAATTTCGTAAATATGAAAATTTAAAAGGTTGTTCTATTAAAATGCATGTGTTTGTTAGCATTTTTTTTTTTTCCAAGCACAAAAATCAATAAATATGGCTACATCGTTTCCGTGGTGGTATGAAGTTAAACCTGGCTTCAGGGTATAGGTCTTACCTTTACTTGACTGGACACAACTCTTGGTAATTGGAAAGGGAGACAGATGCGGCACAGAAGGGTTGTAAACGTTTCGGCTCGCACACACACGAGTCTCAAGTGGTGTTTGGTTGTGACGCTAACACGCACACTGCACAGGTCTAAACATCCCACAATTCACGTTGGATGCATCTCGTCGTCCGGGACAACACGTACACCACAAGTATTTAAACTTGACAACTAGTGTACACTTGCGTTGTGTATGTTGCTGCGGTGTGAAGACGCACAAAAACAAGCCGAAGTGACGAGGAATCAATTCACCCCTTTGATTTGTTAATGGTCATATAATGAGAACCTCACAGTTGAAAGTCCTCAGTGTTTCTATATATTGTCGTAGAAGCGTAAACGCTTATAAGGAGTTGCATCCAAATGACTGAAGCCCGTTCATCACTCCTAGTTTCCCACAATTCTTCTCAAAACCTGCTCTCAGACAGGATGATAAACCACACGCAACGAATTCCGACTTTCTTAACATCTGTTTTTGTTTGTCCAGCTTCTCTTCAATTAGTTTCACGATTTATAGCTTCCTTTGATGAAGAGTTTTTTTTCTGACACGGTCCGGAGAGTCTGTGACGAAACTTCAAATGTATTTCTCTGTTTATTTACATCCAGATAGATGCTTTTACGTTTCTCTTTTGACGGCATCATTTATTATTTCTCCGGCAGCGTTGATTATTAACCAGGCGCCGCTTTTTCCGCAGACATCAGACAATCTGTGTAAATACCTTTCTTTAATTGACTTGCTGTAAACAATGAGGAGACACTGTGTGTTCTTGATTCATGCAAATATAAAACCATTGTAAAATCAAACTTGCCGGCGTCTGTGCGTGTCTGAGTAACAAAGAATTGTGTTGCAAAGACGGTGATTAGTTGTGTTGCATAAATTAAAGCAAATTACACTGATTATATTTGGGGTTTTTAAACGGTAAATAAAGCACTGAGCCACTGCATACCTCTGCCATGATGCTTATTGTTCATGACTTTATTATACTCGGCAAACATTAATGAATTAAAAAAAAAATCCATTTCTTTAATTAAGAAATTCCAAAATTCCAATGACGATTGTATCAAACATGGGATTGAGTAAAGAGCAGATCATGTTAAACTCACATTAGTTTTCTGTATTCTAGAATAGAACTGTTAGGAGCCATGCAATTGAATGAATAAACTGTTTTCCCATATCAAGATGAATTCCCTCTGCTACCTTAAACATTTTCTGACATGTCCATGATCCATTTTTTTTAATTGAATCCATTTGCTAACAGACAGATATGGCCGTGACTCAACCTCCTTGTTGGAGGTAATTTCAGACGAGGCGCGTTTGTCTTGGCTTACGTCAGACCCATAATCAAACAAAAATGCAGACTTGAATAAAATGGTTTTGAAATTAGGTTTTACAAAAGGAATTTGATAAATAATCCAATTTCTACTGAAAAAGTAAACAGTTTTGTGAAGATGAAAATGCCCTCTGCTGCCAAGTCGTCCTCCTGGAAGTTGGGTTTTCTTGACCAATATTCAGCACAAATCCAAAGCTTCCTCGCAGGTGTCATGTTGGTAGACTAATGCGGATGAAAAAAATGCCATTAAAATGTCTCCATTGTTGGAGATACTGTGATTCAATGAAACACCGATAATTCCTACGGGTCAAAAAAGTCCAACCGCACACAAAGGTCAACTGATGACCTCTGATTTGTGTGTGAGTGGTTTCCTGTCTACATGTGAGAACAAATGAACCAATACTTGTTCACACATTTGCATTCTGTTTGATCGTGTGAGAGGACGGCAGAACTGTCCAGGGTGTCCCATAAATTGGACCTTGATTTACTGCCCAGCAGCAGGACACTGTTTCGTAGACAAAGGGTGTTTTCATTCGGAGGCTTCTGTTGACCACGGGGGAGCAAGTTGACCTTGATGAGTGGCAAGTGACAAGATCTTATTTTCGTCATTTGACTGGGATCTTTTTGTGTTCCTTTTGGGACTGATCAACCATTGTGTGCCTTTTAAATTTGAAAAAGTTTTTTTTATATGTGCCACTCACAGTTTCAGAGTTGAACCCTCACCGTACTAGTGACACAAATGGTCATCTTTGACACTGGTTTTGTATCGTAGAAAATATAGATATTTCAACTCTAAGTTGATTTATTATTTCATTTTATACATGGAAAGATGTTAAATATCTTAAAAACTTTGCCCATTTTTATGAAATCTTGCCACGAAATGGACAAGATTCAGTTGAGACTTCAATATATATCTATATGTAGATATATTTTTGTACAAACTAACCTGTTTTCTGTCCTCAGTTTAATTTAAAACCCCTTTTTTTTTATTGATCATTTACAGAATTATATTTAAGATATTAATTTACGAATTATATGAAAATAATCTCTCTTCAGATTGTAGCTTTATACAATTGTGTTTAAAATTTCCTTGACCAAACATTAATATTGAAAAAAAGCAAATGAATAAAACTCAAGATTATATATAACTACTAAAAAATAGCAAATGAAAATTGCTTCCTGATTGCTTCTGCAACAGTTCAATTGATTATTTTGAAAGTAATCATTATTCACATATTTGTATTAAGAGTAATAAATGATTTGAGAAAATGTATATGGATTTATGATAATAATGATAATACCTTTTATTATTCACAATGCATGATAAAATCCACATCATTTCAAGTAACTGTTTTTAAAATTTGAAATGCATTTTACATTTTCAAGAGCTCATCGTACACTTTTCCATTCAGCAAACACTTCTTCTTTAGGCTGCACACGACTGGCATGCACCAGCGCTCGAGGAAGCTTCTAAAAAAACATTTCTCAAGTGTGAGTCTCCGGTCTTGATTGGGCTGAAGTCTCACCAAGGGCTTGTAAAACGCAGCTAATTGTCAAACCCATGGAGCATCCAAATACTTCTCTCACATCCGGACACAACACAACAACCAGCGTGCACTGTGCCACAATTCAGGGAATTGATGAAAGTTGTTACTTTTCATCTGACAACTCAACCCAACTTTTAGAAGTCCATCGATCTGACAAGCGGAGAGGAAACTTTTAGGGGAATATTTGAGCAGCTCCTGCTCCTGCAGACAAGACAGAGAAGCTTGTGAAATCTTCCCTGGTGGCTCAGATCCTGCTTTCTTTTCATCAACAGGCTCGTAATGCAATGACGGCGGCCTTTGAAAAAAAAAAAAAGAGGAGTGGCTGTCATGCAGAGTTGTTTATGAGAACTTTGGGGGAAATTAGGGGCATGTGTTCATGTGAAGTATTGACTGATGAAGTAGACATTTATACTCTAGTCAGCTCAATAAAAGGCGATCAATAATTGTCTTTGAGTTTTGAGCTGCGGAAGAAGTGACGTGGGTGGGAGGGAAAAAAAGTTGCCTTAATGAATCCAGAGATGCCACTCTCTCTCTGGCAAAAGAGGCTCATTAGAGTTACCCGGCTTGACATAATGCACAAACAAGGACATTGGAGATGTTTATAATGGTGCCTCCATGCCAGGGTCAGCGTCCGCCTCCAATCAATCTCCGGAGTTTGAATCTCTGGAGTGCTTTGGCGGAAGAACATGCCATCGTCTATCTCCTTATCTGACCGTGCATAAGGAAGCTGTGTAAACAAATTGAAATGCAAATTGCATTTGTTTGCTTTTTTTTTCTGCCCTTAAAGCTTTTTCAGCTGATTTAAAGCACTTGCATATCCCACAATTACTCACACACATGTATCCATGCCAACACACACACACGCACTCATCAGATAATGTCTTTTGGCATGAGAGAGCTGGACAAAGCGCAGACGAACGCTCTTCCTCCCCACTGGCTCTGATTTTCTCCTGGTTGTCGCGCAGCATGTGTGCGCAAATCAATCAGGCCCCTTGTTCTAATCAGTCCCACTTATATCACCCTGCAAATAAATGACACAGCTCCGGAGGCCAGATCAATATGGGATAAGGTGAAAGTCTCCCCGCTCTCGACCCATTGGGCACCGGCTTGGGACTGCGACCTGAGGGAGTCGGCAGGCTTATTAAATTTATTCTTTTGTCTCATATGGCTAAAGTAATTTTGGTCTCAAATGTCACGGGGAAAGTCGGGACGCAGACGGAATGAGAGGCAAATAATTGATCCAGAGTGGTGTCAGTTTTTCAAATTTAAAACGAGTTTTCCCTTTACTTAAAGCAATGGTTAGCCCAAAGTCCAATTTCACTCATTTTTTAACCCTAAGGGGTTGGGATCAGTTCATTTTTAGAGTTATAGGCAAAGATATATGTTCATTTTAATGTAGTGACTGGAGCTTTTTGTCTTCATATTCTTCTAAAAAGACATTCAAAAACATCACAATACCTCGTCTGTAACGTCCATCTTGTATTGAAGCTTCAACATGAGGAATTATTCCAAAAAAACTTCAATAAATCTTGATTTTTAAGCTTGTTTGTAGCAGAGAGAATAAAAGGTGATACAGACAGTAAGTACAAGATCGCTTCCAGAGCACATACAGTCTACTGTCTACACTGAAAGCGCTCATGATATTTATCCAGTGCTGTGTCTAAAATCGCATACTTTCATACTTAAAGTTAGAATTTTTAGTGCGTAAGTGCGTCTCAATTCTTAGTATGCGAAATTTAGTGCGCCATGCACACTAAATTGGCCTACTAAAACGCCCACAAAACTGAGTATGGTATGAACACTAAGCACCCTAACCACCCTAAACGGTTAGTGCGTAGCGGCAGTGTTTGATTTCAGACATACTATCTGTTGAGAATTTGCGTACTAGTTAGTATGTACACTATCCTGATGCATACTAACTTCTAGTATACTAAGAGAAATATGCGATTTGAGACACAGCACAGGTTTTTTTGGAGGAAGACCAAAAAACTCCATTCGCTACGTTAAAATGGACACACATTTTTGTCTATAACTTGAAAAGGTAACAGATTACTTTGAAAAGAGTAAAAAAAGAGAGTGAGTAGAAAATTAGTGAAGTTTGAATTTTGGGTGAACTATCACTTTAAGTGACACAATTGCTATGCTAAACTATTTTATTCCGGATTTAGCAGTGTCACCTCATACCCGCTAAACAGCATCATAAGCCAGAAAACAAGACTGTTTCTTAGCAAAAAATAAAGTTATACAGTAATTACTTGTCCTGTTTGTTGGTTGTACAGTGTATGTAGTTTTTTTTTAAGTTCTCATAGCAGAAACACAGGATATAATCACAACAGTTTAATTCGCTGTATTTAGTCCCTTTTATTTTGTTATTTCCTTTCCGTGACACTATAATCTGCAATCAAAAGCCCTGCAGCCACTCATTTTAAGCTTTCTGGTTCCAGTCCGGGGTGTCAGATTGTCCTCATTCTTATGCTGGTAACATTGACCTCCCAATTGTTCTCCTGTTTTCTCGCTAATGCTTTCACTTTCTCTAGCTTCTTCTGTGAGTGTGTTACTGATCCTCCATCTGCTTTAAAGTTGTCTATTCATACAGTTTCTATGTTCTTTACTTCATGCCTATGATTTTGTTTACACTAATGCAATTTTATGGTTTTTCTGTTTTTTATCCAGCTATTGTTCTGGTCAGGTCTGTTACGCGTTTCTCTGTCAAGGTTCAGTGATGCCTTTTTGTTCCATGTTTTCATATTTGTTTTAAAGAGTTGAGTTCACTGCCTCCACCCCCTCCAGTTAGTTCTGGATTCCCTGTCGATAAGTTCCTACAGCCTTTGACGCATTCAGTAAATCTGAGTCTGATCTAACAAGTTATTTATTTGGCATGTTTTTGATTCTCCTATGTTTTACTTGAGCCTCCTCTGTTATTGAGTTTGACACCTTTCAGTTGTGTTGCTCGTACCGACATCTTTTCCCTGTTTGAAGTGCCAAAAGAATCATAAGAGGCGAAGGAAATGTCACAAGCTGTAATGCCGGAGTGATAAAAAACACGAAACAATGGACTGGCTCCGGTTGGAGGAGACACTTCGGCTCTCGAAATTATGCTCAAAGGATAACACTTGAGTTAATCTTGCAGCCTTCAAGGATGCCGGACACTGCTCTCAGAGCCCAAAAGTGTTTCCAAAAAACATTCTGTACTTGTTTTGTTTCAACCATGGCATCCAGTGGACCTTGTGTAAAAAAGTAAATGTATCTTGTTATTTTGTGTGTTTGGCTCCACGGTGGCACAAGGTCAAAACTAATCTAATTTCAATACATTAGCCCCTTTACAGCAAACAAAAGCCGAATGCATTTCCTGAAGATCTCATTATTGTATAATCACTATTCAAACAAGGTATACATCTAAATGAAGCGTCCAAACATGAATGACACTGTCGTCCACAGCCTTGAATTTCAATGCCACCTTTCCTATTAATTAATTCCTCCTCAGTGCATCATTGTTAGGTTGAGCGAGCAGACTACCTCATCTGGAATTAGACTAGTATTTACATTCGGCAGGTGTGTTGACGCGAGTGATTCAGGTCAGGGTTAAATATTAGGAATAGTGACAAAGTGCTCGCGTAGATCGTGTGTTTCTGCATGTTGTTTTTTTTTTTTGGATATTATTCACGAAAGCAGCACTCTGAAGGGATGACTCTCTCGTGCTAAAATAAATGTCCTGAGAGCCAAACATGTTTTTGAATCATTGATCAAACGTGAATTTGACATGCTGTTAGTCAGAGTGTTGGGAGCAGAACCAGGCCTGGGTCTGGTTCAAAAGTGGTGAACCTGTAACCATAAATGGGAAGGGATGAAACGCAGAGCGGAGAGTAGGTGTTCCTCCGCTCTTTATGATTCATGAATGACTAACGGTTGATATAAGCCTCCTTAAACACAACCCATTGGATTATTCACTTGTACAGAATGTCCCAGCTGGAGCTTTGCGGTACCACACCCAGGATCAACCCAGGAAGGGAGAATGACTTGTGTGGTTCAGTATGACTGTTGGACTCATTTGTCATGGACGTCCAGAGTTGACTTTGAGATACTGCGAGGCTGTCTTTCTTCAACAAGTTGTTAAGCAGGAATTTTTGAACCACCAGATACGCTTTCAGAGAAAAACATGTTATGGTTTTAAGAAATGAATTACGTCCGTGTTTGGTGTTAATATTTAGAGCACACGCTTACAAATGTTTTTTTTGGCTGGCTCTGTTAAATCTAGTTGTAGTTATTAATCAGCCCTGTCATTAATTTTCAGCTTCTGTCTGACTGTTGGAAAAATAACTAATAACTAATGTTGGAACCTGGAAATAATATGACATTTTGTTTTTGAGTTGCATGTGGATAAAAGACACTTTTGAATATGCAATAACTCTCTCTCAAACAAGTTATCTTGGCGTTTACTGTGTGTGTTGTGCCAGCGAGTATTTTAACACTTCTACTACTAGTGCTGTCGGATTGAGTCCAATGCCGTGAATGATGTTTTGAAATCCTTAAAGGTATTCAATTACCTACAAAAATACTTTTCAGGGAAAAAATACTTCCCTGTCAGTAAAAGTAATTCCAACCTTGGAGCTGCTTTGGGGGGTTCTGCTTTCTTTTAAGTGCTTTAAGGGACTTTATTTGTTGAATAACCTCTTAAAATAGTTGACAATTGTTATGCCTCTTTATATCTTTGTAGTGTTTTACTTTAAGATTAGTTTAGTGGAATAAAAGAAGTATAAATGTTTTCTGTTAAGCAGGTCTATCTGAGCTGATGCGTCATAAATGCCTAATAATCATCTCAATATGCTCTCATAGCAACCAGTAAAACTCATCCTACCAATCACATTATACGGAATAACTCTGTGATCACTACTGGAAACACTGAATCTTAATTTACCAAACACCTCACCTGCATGAATAGATTAAAATCACATTTTTGTACAGAGGCGCACACACTGGCAGGCAATTATCCAAGATGAATTATACTATTTATTCATGCATTTTTTGGGATAATTTCCTCTTTGTGAGGCTGCTTAATAAATACAGCTAAGATTCTCCAGAAGAGCTGTGTCTCAATACCGTCATAGCTGAGATTTACGAAAACAACACGAAGATTTAAATGAGGTTAATCATCTGCGCTTCTTATGTAACAATGTCTCAAACATATTAAGACGTAATTGACAAGCGTCTGCTATATGAATAGCTACAGTTGTTACATAACAAGATTTGATTGGTTTCTGTTGTTGGCAGTCCAAGAAAGACAAACAAGAAGTCTGGAATACGAACAAAGTGCTTTAATATCTCCGAAAATAAATCTCAGGTACAAGACAGAAGGTGACCTTTTAGGAGAACAAGTTTAAGGAGTAAAAAAGAAACAATTAATTGCGCGGTGATTGTTTGAATTCAGTTTGAACTGTGAAATACGAATCACACGGCTATAAAGCAACCAGGATATTAAATTACGATCCATTGTTTCAAGTCGGACCAACGTTTCCACGAGATAACAGTTATGATAGCAGTTCGTGAACTTTAAGCGTGATGAGGATTAAATGCCTGCTTCAAACTAAGGTCAACATGCCTCTGACATCATCATTTCCCGACACGTCTTTAGGAAACCGTACGTGGTAAATCTCGACCCGGTGAGCGAGGAGGGCATTCAAAGTGGAAACCCGAGTTATTTTTCCCATGTGTGACCCTCCTTGCCCAGGCCAATGAAAACAAAGGGAAATGGCACGTTCCCATCAACTACGGATGGTGACACAAGGACATGGAGGAAGTGAGAGTAAATACCAGAGCGAGAGGAGGAGAGGAAGGGGAGGAGGTGCTGAAAGCAAAAACATTGGCTGCCGTGTATGTCCAGGCAGCAGCAGCTCTTAACAGCCACCTGTGTTTCATTTAGGTTAAATCCATCATTAGCCTTTAAGAGCTCATTTATTTTCATTTTCTAATCCTCACTGTATTGCTTCGCCCGGGCTTTTCACCTGTCAAATGCAATTTAATCAACAAGAAGGTGGCCCCGGTTCAAGACCTGCAGGTGATGCATGAGCCTCGTTTGCTGTTCTTTTCCTCTCGCCATTAAACTTTCACTCCTCAGGTCCTGACTTCATGTTTTTTTTTTCAAGTTGCCATAGCAGCGACGCAGAATGTAATCACAGAAGCGACAAACAATAATGAATAATTAGTTTGTTTTCAATCTCAAGACTTTGTGGCTCAAGTTGTATTTCACAAAATGATAGGTTTCAATAAGGCACATCGACGCAAAGAGCATTTTGAGACAAATTCAGTTTTATTGACTCAAGAAATGAAGTTTACTTTCCCCAACTGCAGTTATATGTGATTTCATTTTGGTGCCTAGTTTTTATTTTTATTCAAAATTCAAAAAGTTATTTTGCCAATTACTTTGCTCTAGTCTCTTACATCCTGCCACATTTTTGATTCTTTAATTATAGAGAAGATTGCTTAAAGAAATTGACAAAAATTTCCTGGAATCATAATTGAAAGAAAATTCTTTATCAGATACTGCATTCAAGTAAAGTAAGTACACACTGAAAAGACGATGAATAGACCACAGATCTTCAAGTTGAAAGTTGGTAGAAAATCAAACAAAAAAAAAAGTCTTTGACTGGCACTTTATTTTTGTTTTTTTTCCTTCTATCTCTTTAGGAGAATGTCACATCGCTGTTTCTGTAGTCGTCACTTAACAACACCAGTGGACTACAGGTTTTGGCCTTCTCCTGTTGATTATTTACCACAAATAAATAACGCAATATACAAGAAGAAAAAAACTAATTCTTGAAAACCCATTACAATTAGTTCCATTTTCCAAGGTAGAATCAAACAACTATTTACACCTGATGCAGATCTGGCATATTTACTGATCTATGGAAAAGTTACTTTTTTCTAAAAACGTGTAAAATATCAGAGATTTTTCATAGCTTGTTCCTAATTGTTGGCAAAAAAGAGTGTATTTTGGGGTGTTTGCTCCACACCGTGATTGACAACTCTTCTCCATGGCAACACCTGGCCACATTCATTACGAGTCACCAATAACCACCTGCAATCATCCAGTTGATTGTTTGTTTGGAACGGACCCGTCCTCCAGGTACTCTTGCAGGTGCCCCAACCGTGTCCCACTGGCTTTGCTCGGCTTACCAGACCTTGGATGGCAACTGAGAAAGTGAGCAAAATTGAAAGAAGAAATCGGGGGGGCCCATGAAGGTGCAGCTGCCTAACTTGGCAAGTCCCAACCACCTGCCCGCTCTTTCCAATACCACTCCGCTGGAAAAGCGCCATAAAGCCGTGTCTTTGTTGGCGTGGCGGTCAACAGCTCAAGAACAACGAGCATCGCACAGTGAGCTGGAACCATTACCGTTGTTTAATTCTGGTGTATGCACGACTAGAAACCAAAAGACCACCGATGTTGAGAGCCCGTGGTGAAGCCTCGCCGTCCCGTAATCTATTCCTGATGAAATGAGACGCCTCATGATGCATAAGCAGTTTGGGGTCAATGGAAGGAAAAACATACCTGATTTGTTTGCAAACTACCCCCAAATTGATGGCATCATTTAGGGGTGACGACAGGAGACAACAAGCGAGTAAAGGATGTTTGTTCCAGCATTTGTTTTGACGGACCAGTCTGCAACTCCGCAAATGGCCAAATAAGATGTTATAATGTTCATGATTGCGGGACTGGAAAGCGCAAAATGACATCCAGATGTTCCCAATTACGCAGCCAGAGCCTTTGGCTTGTTTGTGTTTGTGCAGTAATGTTGTAATCCTCCGAAAAGGCACAGAGACACTGATTGACTGTTTGCAGGCAGAGCATTTTAAATGGGATGTTGTGTCATTCATATTCAGGAGAGAGTGTTTTAGTGAAGGAAAAAAAAAAAGGTTATTCAGGTTGTTTTTAAAGGGAAAAAAAGGAAATATAATAAATCAGACAGATGGGTCGCTAAATTCACGGATAATGAAGCAAATTTTGAATGATTTTATTTGGCATTTTTGTTCCAAACAGACCCTTTGCAACCTTGAGTCATTGCCGTCCCAAGTACAATTGAGGTCAACAATTACTCTAAATTGTAGCATGTGTTGCATTAAAACAAAAGGTTGTTTTAGGAACATTTTTCCTGAGTGAGTCGGAGGGGGGTTTTAAGTGGACATAATTAGCTAAGATGTGAGGATTTAAAACAAATGTAACATGATTATGAAAAATGTAACCTTTAATTTCAAGAGCAATTTGCAACAAAGAAAATAGTTAGAGGAATAGAGATGCTTATTTCATCATCATTTTTGACCCTCTTAAGATGCCTTTGCATATCAGGAACGGTCTCTTCAGAATTCAATTGAAACTGACATTTTTTAAGAAATGTTTACTTGCCAAAAAATATTTTATCCATCTGTTCTTTAGGGTTATTTTTATGCTGTGCTTGAATAAGCCACATGTTAGTGGACTGTCGTACCTGGGGGTCAAGGGGAAGTTTAGGTCTTACATTAGCCAGATGTTCTTGATGGCTCTTTACTAATGCCGTCCACAAATCCCTTCGAGACATGCCTTGAAAGTCCCCAGTGGGGGTACCCCTTTAAAACCCTTCAAGCTTGGGGGTCATAATACTATAGCTGTGAGGGTTCCTGGGTCCATCGAGAGAAGCTATTTTTCCAATAGATCTTGACGATTGGTTGAAGGGAATTTGACCAAAGAAAGCTGAGGAATGTTTGAAACACAGAATGTCTATTTTTGTTTTACGAGGCGGAGTTTGTGGTGGATTAATTAAAGGCAGACCGATATCACATTTAGAATCTCAAGTCTGAGAACGTTATTTTTGGTCACAAGCATTTTGATCTAAAAAAAAAAAAGCACAACTAAAATCTCCTAAATAATGTAATACACAGTTACACACAAATACATCACAATAAAGCAATACATGTTGCTTTCGTTCAGCCAACAACTTTGACTATGTTTACATTTTAAACCTTTTTTTTTTTTTTTAGGATTTACGGACTGGAATCATAACCCTAAATTAAGATGCCTATTTTTTCCACTTCTTCCCTTAACTCCTAAATAAAATAGCTGTTTCTTCTTCTCCTTTCTAATGCTTACTCTCTTATGATGAACAAGAAAAGCTGGCCCTGAGCACACTCCTTCTGTGGCTAAAGAAAGCCTCATGACACTGTAAATTCTGTAGAAGTGTGACTTTTAAAGTCCCTCTTTTCTGAAATATAACCTTTTTAAAAATGATTCCTACCAGTTCTGTCAGGTTGGAACAGGCTGTTTATGAGGCTCTACAATAGTGGCGTGCACTTTAAATCCTTAAGCCCAAATTAAAAATGCTCATTAACGGCACAGTAAAGCGATAATAAATGTCAGTTTTCAGGAGCAGCACAAGTCTGTGTTGTTTTTCTTTGTCAACACTGTAGCTCCGGCACCTCCGCTGCTATATTTATCAGAGCTCATTATCCCGGTCTAGTCGATGCAGCTTTGTGAACATTCATCAGGAGTGTAGGAGTTTGCTGAACAGTGAAAGGTTTGTTTTGCTACCTGCTTCCAAATCTGACTGAATGCAATTAACAGACTTTGCTGCAGCCTGTAAGGGAGAAACCTTGCTTCAGTGATCCACTTGTCTTCACCGGAGGTCACTCTCAGTCATTACACATAAGCAAACAAACAGCTCATATGTTCACACTCTCCACCTGGTATGATATTGTCAATACACCGTTTATACGACTGTAGAGGCAAATTGATGAAGGGTCTCATTAGTTTGTTCACTACATGTTAACATGATCCACCAAAGCGTCTACCCCATACAATATATAGATAAATAAAACTTTATTGATCCCTCTGGAGATCTGTTAAACACAAAGACCCTTTAGAAACTTCCTTGTTGTTGTTTTTAAATACACAGAAATGTACGGTGGCCTTAAAGGGCAAATTTACCAAAAAAAAATGAGAGCAGAATTAAAAAGAATAAAACGTAACCTTCTATAACTGTTTTTAAGGTTGTGCTTATATTTTTGTGATTGTTTCCTTTTATTGTATATGCTTTGAGTGTCAGGCTCACCGTCCACACTATATAACATTAAAGAACATGTTTTCACCTCATGCATAAATCCCTTGTTAATACTATAGTTAAATAATTATAGTCTTTACTTTTTAAATAACTTTATTTAATTTAATTTCTTATTACATAGAGATAACAAACATAGCAAGGTCATAAAACTGTACATATTCAACATATTCAAAACACACCAAATGTTTTCGCTTGAGTCGTTGATCCAGTTCATTTTCAATTGTTCATATTCTGTTACAAAGTCACTATATATAAGATGGTGATATGGGAGACTACTTCTTGCCCTTCCCTTCTTCTTTTCCCATCTTGATTTAAGACGGACCATATTGAGAGCTGAAGCAATATTCCTACAAAAAAAAAAAAAAGCAATGTTTCATTTTATTTGCAAATCCATTGCTCCGAGTCCCTCGTATCAACAGTCTTTGAAAAGTAGTTTACGTGTTGTGACTTCTCTGGTGGTTCTCCAAATAAAATTGACTACAAGTTTATTTATGTTCTTCAACATATGGGCTTTTGGAGGGAAGATTTTGCTAAAAATATTAATTTTGACAAAACAAATGTCTTTATGATTGAAATTCTTAATTTGTAATTTGTCGTTTTACTGTCCAAAGTTCTTGTGTTCAAATGTCATGTTCGTACGCCATTATTACTACTCTCTCTCCGTTAGTTGTGGTGGTTACTTTTAACCTTAGATCTTCTTTCATCCGTCTCAAGAGAGGGTAAATAGCGAGGACGTACAATGCTGCAGACAGGGGACAGCCCTGTTTGACGCCTCTTTTTATACAGAACTGTTCGGTTAAAATTCCATTTACATTAACTTCCACGTAGGACTGAGCACATAAAAGTTTGATTTTTGTCGATAAAACTTTGTTTAAAATAACTCTTTAAAACATGCCACAAGTAATCTCTGGATAAATAGTCAAAAGCTTTCTTTTGATCTAGTGTAAGAATGTAAAAGTCTTGTTTGTTTTCCGTTATATTTCTTGAGAGTTGCAAGATTGTCCCGCATTAACCTTCCCAATATTTTGTAGTCAATGTTGGTCATAGTTATTTGCCTCCAGTTGTTGAGGTCTCCTTTTTTAAAAACCAGTGACATCACATCTTTATAAAAAGAGGGGTGAAGGATTCCTGATGTTATTACTTAATTTAAAAACTACAGTAAGTAACGGAGAAATTTCTTCAACACAAAACTGATAAAACTCACAAAGAAGTCAATCCGGACCTGGAGCTTTCCCTCTATTTAACTGCAAAATGGCTTCTTTTATCTCATGTATAGCAATTCCAGAGTTGTTGTATTGGAGGTTTGGTATTTCTTTGTCATTTTAAAGTGAACATTTCTTCACAAAGTGCTTTGCCCGTTTCCCTTTTTAATTTTTCTTCTGTGATATTTTCACCTTTTCTATTATTTGTTGTTGAAATATATATATATATATTATTTAGATTAGTTCTGTACTTTTTAATGAACTGGTTTATATTGCACACATCTTTATCTTTTATCCCGGCCTGTATTCGTAAACGTTGTGACATATCATTCATTTTGGTTAATTCTTAGTTATATATGCCATCATGAGTTCTTTGTACCTTTTGTTTTTCTGTTTATTCAAAACTTTGCATTTGTATTTGGAGAACATTTTTAAACTTTCCTTCATATACTCCCAAAGTTCTCGCTTAGAGTAAAAAACACATCTTGCTTCTTGATTAGATGTATTTCAGCGATTAGTTCCTCGATGACTTCTTTTTCTTGTAGCACATCAATGTTTAACTTCCAATATGCTCTATGTTCGCAATCCCCTAAAAGCAATCATGTCTCAACTGTAAAATTATCAAAAGTTTTGTTTTATAATACACCGTTTTTATACTTTGATACATATACTCGGTCTATTTGTATCTTAACGTTCATGTCAAAGCAGTTCAAAACTATTTTTTGTGGGTGCAGAACTCTACAAACTTCTTTTATGCAAAATTTTGACTCAACTCCTTCAGTGCTTTCCCCTCTCTCGACAATTTCAGGGGTTTCACAGGTACTCGGTCTTTTGAGGCTGTGTATGCATTAAAATCACCACACAATATAGTATTGTACCTGGCACTCAACAATTCTTGTACTAAAAATCCCTACTTTGGTGGCAGCATCTGGGGGAGTGTATACATTTATGACTCGTTATTTAGTGCCCATATAAAAACACAACTCGCATCAACTAATAAAATTAGTCCTGGGATTATTTATAGTCTTCACCACATCATGTTAATCAAGATGCACTTTAGACATAAAGCTAAAAGGCATCGTTCAACCAAACTTCACCTAATTTCTACTCACCCTCATGTCGACTAAAAGGTTGGGATTATTTTCAAATAAACTTTTTGGACAAAATGTATGTTCATTTTAACGTCACTCCTTGAGCTCAGTTGTCTTTTTCTTCCCTTTGTCCAAGAAGAAATAACATACTAACAAAATAATTTCATGTCCTCAATTTGATATAAGAATGTTTATGTAGATAATATTCCAAAAAAACAACGATGGTATGTTTAATCTCATCACGACTGTTGCAAGTATGCTTTTGTATTCTGTTAAAAATGTCCTTCAATTTACGTTTAAGTTCCCCTTTTTATTAAGTATAAACACATTATTTTCAAAGGTCATAAAGGGCTAATAAATTGTGTTAATCCTGTGTAGGACTTTCTGGACAAGGAAGAATTGTGAGTTTTGAGCATGACAAAATAGAAATCCTTTTTTTTTTCGGTCTTCATCTGGAAAATGCTTAAACCGTGCAAATCCAGACATTATTATCTCACTACTAATAACAGACTTTAGCCGAAAAACATCTGTCAGGAATCTGACAATCTTGGATGTTGAACGTCAGACACGGAGACTGAAGATGAGATGATGATATTTTTCTTCCTCGTGCAAAAACGCAAAGCTTGAAGCTCCGTCACTGATCTATTTACTGCCGATATTACGTAAGACTATAAATTCCCTTAAAGCGCATCTTTGATTCCATGTGAGCGTGCAGAACAGAGACATCTTGGAATGATGATCTTGACCCCGGGGCCACTGCATAAATCTTGCCCATTTGAAATGGAACGATGGGATTTTGTGTTTTTTTTTTTACTATCCAACCGACGCTAACACCAGATGCATCATGCTAGTATAATTGGTGGTTCTGCCTTAATCTCTGTAATCTATTGAGTGTCCGACCACACCCTGGACCGAATCTCGCCTGTTTCTCATCACGATTAATCAGCCGTGGCAAAGACACTTCTCCTCAATCCAGAGAATCTCCTGCTCTTCGGTTTTCAACGGTGACCCCACCGACCCTCAGTTGACGCCATTGACTCGTCTTTTTGGTATTGTTGACTCTACGCCGTTTGAGACCTGGATTAAGCCCTTTTATCCTCTTGTTTCAGACTTCTCTGTGTCAGAAGTGGATGATCCAAGTGTTTTAACCTAATCACCACCACCATTGTTGATTCAAAGGGTTGGGGAGTTCATTTTAAATTGTCCAATGCAATGTTTATCCTTCTTCACATGGCCCTTCTTGCCCCATCAAGTCATCCTGTTCCACCTTTACCCTTTAAATCATTTAGAAACGTCATTGTTTCTCCTACTTTTTATTATAAAACCTCCCTTTAGAAAATTAAAAATACAGTTAAAACTAGAGTCAACGGATTAAAATGGGTCTTTAGGAGACTTCCTATTTGCCCGTACATAATAGAGGACTCTATTTGATTTAGGTTTTCATAAAAGGATAGACCACAGACTGTGTGTCTATATCTGCAGGATATCAGTGTAAATTCACATATTTAAAGTTTGGTATGAAAAGGGAACATTTGGAGAGATGAGCAGAAAAGGGCACCTGGTACAAAAGTCCTAACAATGGACGATGATTTATACTTACATTTTTCAAATAATGTGAAAACTTAAATTAAATGCATGACTTCTTAGTGATTTTGCGAGCCAAGGTTTGCATGTAGCTTTGAAGAATGTCAAAAAATACGCCAAAAATTCTGAACAAAGGTCCTTTTACTGTTTGTTGGCAACTTTTAAATTATTAATCTTTTTGATTTTGTCTTTTTCAATTTTTATTTTTATTGTTTTTACATGTTTAGGAAAGTTTGTATGGATGGATGTGTTATTGGTGCTGGACACGATAATTTCTCCTCTGAGGATCAATAAAATATCTATCTATGGTACTAACTGTTGATGATAAATACTATGTAACCAACAATATAAATATTAGACATAATAACTGTTGACATGAAAGTACACTACACAAGTTAAACTAGCCTTGTGTAGCATTTATTTGTACATTCACACTTTTTAAGTTTGCATTACAATAAAACTATTCTTGGTTTCCCACGGTGTGTGTCAATTCTTGGATAAACACACTAAAATTTTTTAGGTCAGTCGTACGGCTCACGATGTCAGAAACTGGTTCACAGCAGTTTTCGTTGGGTAGTAAGCACTTCTGAACCAGCACTTCAGGTCACTGTCATAAAAAGGGATTTTATAATTTATTTTCCAAAAATCAAACCCCCCACCAAAGCCTCTTTTTTTTTTTTTTTTACAACCAGCTAAGCCCCGAGAGAGAGCTGACAAGTTGACACTTCGGAGATCTGTGCCAGTCGGCTGACAGCAACAGGGGCAGCTGCAGTTCACCACTCTACATAATACCGTTCGTCCTTCACTGGCACAATGTCTGTGCACGACTAACTTCAACACGATGATTTGGGTTTGAAGTGCGAGAATCTTCTCAGCCCCACTGCGGATGGGTAAATAAAAAAGGGATGTCTTTTAATTATCTTGTTATTGGATATAGATATTTAAACAGTCACACACCAGTGATCTGTCTAATGAGTTTTTAATTGCTAAAAATTAAAAATTCACAAATATTTATTTTGCTTCCATTAGTACTGGTGTTGCTGCTGCTGAGTATTTTTTTTAACATCTTTATAATCCAGGAGGGGAATTCACCTTGCTCACATTTCAAGAGAAACAATTAAAAACGTATAATAAAATCGTATTTTTGATATTTAAAGTAAATATACACATAGATTATTATATTAAATATAATTATTCTATTCCTCCATGACTTTTCTTTATAATATTTTGTATTTCTAAATGTAATGAATACTTTGCACCAACAACCATTTTCAGTGCTTTTTCTTTTTCAGTGACTCTTAAACTACTTTTTTTCTTACCACTTAAAATGATATCCTAACTTTCTTTCTTCTTATTTATAAGTTTACTGGGGGAAAAGTAATTCCTGTCTGGAACATCCAGCACAAGTTTGGATAAGTTTTAAGCAGATGGGATGGGGATCAGCACTTCAAATTCAAGAACATTGTTCTCTGCCTGAAGAGATTGAGTGCTTACAACCAGCATGGAAAAGGTTCCTGCCAAGAGAGTGGAAGTTTAGCTATCTTAGGGACAATAGTGGGATTATTTGTGGTGTCGGAGCAGATTTAGCTTCAATGTATTTGCGCTACAGCAGCGTTATGATGGACCCAAAAAAAAAAAAGCTTGCTCTTTCATGATAGTTGTCCTCTGCTGATAGCTACATCTAATCCAAATGTCGGGTGTCTGACAGCAGAGCTGTGCATCGTGAAAATAGTGACAAAGGCAACTGGCGATTAATATTTTATGTCAAACAAACAAACACGGCATCATTTCCAGGGATAACAGTTCCGGGGTGCGACTGTGATTCGCAGATTGACGGAGTCAGACTCAGGATTACCAAAGTCACATTTAAATGAGCAGATAATTGATCAGAAGAAAATGAGACCATTATGAGCTTCTTATTTTTTAATCTCTAATGGTTCTGCTACAGCAATGTTCCCGACGCGGTCACTGTGACCTGAAATGCCTCGGCGAGTCAGCCTGTGGAGTGAAGTTTGCGGGGAAGGCGTAACCCTCCCACAGAGCGGGGGGCTTCCTCCGGCGCTCCAAACAGGACATAGTGTTCTCCTTGAAAAATAATGTGTTTCCAAAATGAGTCACAGCTCTCCGAAACCATTGGGGGATATCCCTGCCCCGCATTCCTATGCAGGAACACGCCCAGAACACATGGAGGAGCGGAATGGCTGTGGGTGTGCGGGTCTAACAAACCCATATGTAACGTATGTGTGCATCTGTCACTGGCCCTTTTCCAAGCATTCCATAGGACTTTTCTTTTTGGTTGAAGCTGCTTCTGCCTGCCTGGAGCTGTGTGCTTGGATACCTTTAAAAGCCTCGTCCTAATGCAGGGAACAATTAAGTTATCAAGCGGACACCACCATTATGCAAAAGGAGGGTTATATTGCCAACAATTTGAATACTGTCTGCTTCCTGGAAGTGCAGACGAAATGTCAGGGGCACAATATTTCAAGGCTATTAACTTGAGTGCTTTTTTATTCTGTCTCATTACTTTTTAAACAGCATAGGAAGTCGTGGAAATGTAATATTAATTTTTACATGGCTTTCATTTTCTTTCCTATAGAGCTGTTTAAAATGCAGCGTTCCTTTCTTAATGCCGGGAAGCGAGCAGGGGACCGCGATATTATTCTATACGAGTCAAAGTCACGATGTTTTCTTTTTTTTTTAGGACTGTGTGTCATCGTAAAAGCTAACGAGAATATTACAAGAGGAGGAGATGATGAGTTATGTGAATGAACTAACTGAAACGGGAAGTTAAAAATACCTCCGTTAGCACTCGTGTTATGGTGCAAACATTCTTCATGTTTGTGTGTATTTGTCGCCAGGCAACACAACCTCACATCAGCTAACTCTAATAGTGAGCCAGAGTTAATGCTATGTGATACCATCGGTGTGGTTATTGACTGACTCTCTTCCTTGTCTAGAAATAATGGCTCTGCTCATCGTCTCTGACAGGTGAATGAGTTACTGACCAATACTCTCAAGGGGAGTTCGCACGCAACTATTAATGAGTCTTGAGTGTCAATGTGGAGGCACTAGAATGTGATGACAACTGTTGCAGTTCAAAATGGGATTAGGGTTGGCAAGGAAGCAGCCAGATGTGGGGAAAAAAGTGAATTCTGGTCTGGTTTGGTTCACATTTTTAAAGTGCCTATGCAAAGAGGAAAACAAAAGTTGTGGAATCAAATGAACCTCAGTGAACTGATAGTGTATCTCAAGGATCTTAGTAATGTCTGACTAACTAACCTCCTTTTTAGATGTGTCTTTAGAGACGGAAGGAAGGCCTTTTATCAGAAACCAAAAACCACTGCCCAGCGAGAAGTGCAACAATAATAAAGTTTATTGTGTATCGTCCATCAGAGGCAGTCATTTTGATGGGCACAATACATTTAAAACTAATAGAAATGTTTATATACAAACGCCACAGACAAACATCTGGACATATTTTTTTTCTTCTTCTTGTCAAACAGAATTTTCTAGGAGGTTGTTTTTCATTATGTTTGGTGTGGTCGATCAAATCTAACAAAGTTCAACAAAACTAAATCAAAAGACATGTTTCTTAAAGCACACAAACTTAAGAACCTCGTTGTTTAAAAACTATACAATTTGCTTTGCAGATATAACAGTTTTGTGGATGTAGTTTCCAACTCAGGGTTCCAAAAACAATACGCATTGTAGGAGATTTAGTAACGACCGACATTAGTAGTATTTAATTATATTCTAAGAAAAATAAAATGGCCCATACTAAACTTGCACATATTTGACCAGTTTTTCTGTTTTTAATTCAGTATATTACCTTCAGAATAAGCAATCGGTTATAGACACATTTTTCAGGAATATTTTTTTTTAGGATTGATTTGGAAATAAAACGAGGTCCACTCAGGAAGGTTTTTATAGATTTTAGAATTGTATGGTATTCATCTTGGGGAAAGAATTTATTCAGATATTCCTCGAGGTCTACGAAGTCAGAGGAGGCACTTAATTTTTAAGCACAAGAAGAAAATGGGGCATGTGACAAAAAAGATTACTTAAAATGTTTTCAATTATTTCTGTTAACAAAAACGTTTATAGTCTGTGGATGGAGTGACAGAGGTAATAATTCTTCGTAGCGGTCTGAATTCTATTTTTATATTTCCCTGTACTTTTTTAAATAAAGGTAAAGGACAATTTGCATCTACAGATTGGACAAACTTAAATAAGCTTTAGCATCAAATCAGTAATTACAAAAAAAACACAATTCACACCATATAAAAATACATGACACAAATAGATGATAAACATCATCTCTCTTGTCAACAAGAAAACTCAGTACAAAAATCCAATGACTCTAATTCGCTACCTTGACTGACGTCCTTTTTTTTATTCATCTGAAAGGGGTGTGACCAAAAAAAGTGAGTACTTTGATACCAGTCTGTATTTTTAGTAGTTAAGTAAAACAGATAAAAAGCCAACTTGATCGCCGTTGGGTTCCCAATTTAGATCCTAATGAGGATTTTTCAAACGTGTGAGTCTTATCATGAAACATGGCTGGAGAGCATTAATAGTTTAGTGGGAGTTAATGATCGGGACGAGTCCTAATTGAGCTCTGTACAGCTTCACGATCGGCTGGACCCTTTGTACCGGCGCCAGGAGTCCATCTCATTATTTCAGCTTTTTTTTTTGAAAAAGTGAGAATAATTCCCCACTAATACATTTTTCAAGGTAAATGTTTCATTTATGTTGCCCTTTAGGAAAAAGAACCTTGCTTACGGGAATGAATCTTTCACAATAGAATGCAGTAACTGTGTTTTTATCAGCGTTCTTTAGTAAAGATGATTACGTAAATAGCACCTGGAAAAACTCAGAACACTGTTGTGTTGCAGTTGCCATGGAGATCTAGCTTTCACAAGCATTTACTCCTGATTTAGACTTTCAGTAACTGCTCATGGCCTGTTGCTTTCCACTGAGACTGCAGTCACATTCAAGTGCACGCCACAGTTACGGTTGGAGCTTATAAATAGCCATGACTGTACGTGCACGTCATCTGACTGTTTTCTGTTTGGCTGCCAACCGTCAGTACACTAAACAGCAGGTTGCCATGGCAGCAGCCCGGGCGGTTGACAACACACTGCAAACAGGAAGGAATTCCCCTTCAGTCCGCTGACGGCCGCCGTGTCACGTGTGTTCCCGTCAACCTTTTGCCGGGCGTGAGTCTTGGGTTTCCCTCCTTCTTGCTCTGTTGTGCCAACTTTTCCCTGGTAAAACCCCCCGAACATGTGGTGGCTCTAATTGCTGCGCCACACAGGCAGGAAAACCACAAAACGGTGTTAGATGGCCATGTGCTTTCACAGCACTTCAGGCTGGCCCGTAACACCGCCGTTAACACTTGCAAAACGCTCTAAAATAGGATCTGATTCATGCGTGATAAAACATTCAGAACCTCATCTAAAAATGGGCGAACAGCTTCAGCTTCAGCTTCCCAAAACACGTCTCAGACTGAGGGCCGGTTTCCAACGTGGCAGATGGCGACTGTGAGACAGTCAGGGGTAGAGGCTTCGGCAGCCAGAGTGTGTGTGTGTGTTTCTACAAACTCCCTTTGTTCAGATCACAGTCCTGCACGGCATTCTCTTAAGATAAAATATGATTTTACCAGCTTCAGATCTGCTTTGAGTAACAAAGGTAATTCAACATCA